>NW_026874666.1:0-166391 GCF_032173495.1 Musca vetustissima
CCTTATAATAGTCATTGAAAAAATATTCTATGAAATATCCACGCCTTATAATAGTCATTGAAAAAATATTCTTTAAAAAATCCACGCCTTATAATAGTCATTGAAAAAATATTCTTCAAAAAATCCACGCCTTATAATAGTCATTGAAAAAATATTCTTTAAAAAATCCACGCCTTATAATAGTCATTGAAAAAATATTCTTTAAAAAATCCACGCCTTATAATAGTCATTGAAAAAATATTCTTTAAAAAATCCACGCCTTATAATAGTCATTGAAAAAATATTCTTTAAAAAATCCACGCCTTATAATAGTCATTGAAAAAATATTCTTTAAAATATCCACGCCTTATAATAGTCATTGAAAAAATATTCTTTAAAAAATCCACGCCTTATAATAGTCATTGAAAAAATATTCTTTAAAAAATCCACGCCTTATAATAGTCATTGAAAAAATATTCTTTAAAAAAATATTCTTTAAAAAATCCACGCCTTATAATAATCCTTTTCAATAATATTCTTTAAAAAATCCACGCCTTATAATAATCCTTTTCAATAATATTCTTTAAAAAATCCACGCCTTATAATGGTCCTTGAAAAAATATTCTTTAAAAAATCCACGCCTTATAATAGTCATTGAAAAAATATTCTTTAAAAAATCCACGCCTTATAATAGTCATTGAAAAAATATTCTTTAAAAAATCCACGCCTTATGTCTAGCCCTTGAAAAAATATTCTTTAAAATATCCACGCCTTATAATAGTCATTGAAAAAATATTCTTTAAAAAATCCACGCCTTATAATAGTCATTGAAAAAATATTCTTTAAAAAATCCACGCCTTGTATTGAGCCTTGAAAAAATATTCTTTAAAAAAAAATAGTCATTGAAAAAATATTCTTTAAAAAATCCACGCCTTATAATAGTCATTGAAAAAATATTCTTTAAAAAATCCACGCCTTATAATAGTCATTGAAAAAATATTCTTTAAAAAATCCACGCCTTATAATAGTCATTGAAAAAATATTCTTTAAAAAATCCACGCCTTATAATAGTCATTGAAAAAATATTCTTTAAAAAATCCACGCCTTATAATAGTCATTGAAAAAATATTCTTTAAAAAATCCACGCCTTATAATAGTCATTGAAAAAATATTCTTTAAAAAATCCACGCCTTATAATAGTCATTGAAAAAATATTCTTTAAAAAATCCACGCCTTATAATAGTCATTGAAAAAATATTCTTTAAAAAATCCACGCCTTATAATAGTCATTGAAAAAATATTCTTTAAAAAATCCACGCCTTATAATAGTCATTGAAAAAATATTCTTTGAAAAAAAAAAATCCACGCCTTATAATAGTCATTGAAAAAATATTCTTTAAAAAATCCACGCCTTATAATAGTCATTGAAAAAATATTCTTTAAAATATCCACGCCTTATAATAGTCATTGAAAAAATATTCTTTAAAAAATCCACGCCTTATAATAGTCATTGAAAAAATATTCTTTAAAAAATCCACGCCTTATAATAGTCATTGAAAAAATATTCTTTAAAAAATCCACGCCTTATAATAGTCATTGAAAAAATATTCTTTAAAAAATCCACGCCTTATAATAGTCATTGAAAAAATATTCTTTAAAAAATCCACGCCTTATAATAGTCATTGAAAAAATATTCTTTAAAATATCCACGCCTTATAATAGTCATTGAAAAAATATTCTTTAAAAAATCCACGCCTTATAATAGTCATTGAAAAAATTTTCTTTAAAACATCCACGCCTTATAATAGTCATTGAAAAAATATTCTTTAAAAAATCCACGCCTTATAATAGTCATTGAAAAAATATTCTTTAAAAAATCCACGCCTTATAATAGTCATTGAAAAAATATTCTTTAAAAAATCCACGCCTTATAATAGTCATTGAAAAAATATTCTTTAAAAAATCCACGCCTTATAATAGTCATTGAAAAAATATTCTTTAAAAAATCCACGCCTTATAATAGTCATTGAAAAAATATTCTTTAAAAAATCCACGCCTTATAATAGTCATTGAAAAAATATTCTTTAAAAAATCCACGCCTTATAATAGTCATTGAAAAAATATTCTTTAAAATAGCCACGCCTTATAATAGTCATTGAAAAAATATTCTTTAAAAAATCCACGCCTTATAATAGTTCTTTAATCCTTGAAAAAATATTTTTTAAAAAAATCCACGTTTTATAATAGTCGTTTAATCCTTGAAAAATATTCTTGAAAATATCCACGCCTTATAATAGTCATTGAAAAATTATTCTTTAAAAATCCACGCCTTAAAATAGTCGTTGAAAAATTATTCTTTAAAAAATCCACGCCTTATAATAGTCCTTGCAAAAATATTCTTTAATAAAAATCCATGCTTATATTTTTATAATTTAAAAATTATTAATTTGATAATATAGTCACATTTACTATAATACCACATCCATTATACAAACAAGGAGTGTGACATGTATTCCAAAGCTTTTTGGAAGCTGAAGAGCTTTATTACTTTTTTGGATTCTAAGTTACCCACTATTCCCATTATATTTTCGAATTGTACATTGAAGTTATATCCACAAAATAATAAAATAAATACGAAACATACAATACAGTATTTTATGGTAACTCGAAAGGACAATGTCGATAAAACAGAACATTTTAGTTCAATCCATTTCAATATGGAAAAATAATGAAATCATGAAATTGTTAATTTTAACAAAATTCAACACTCGGCATTCAAGATATAGCCCATGCTCTCGGAGCCAATTGCAGAATCAGAGTATGCAACATGGAATTAAAATGCTTTTGCACAATAGAAGACTTAATTTTTCTGCGGATCAATATACCGATCCTGGATAAAATTTCGCGATATTTTCACTTCCTTAACAGATCCTCTGCGGCATTATTTGACCTGCTAAATATTGACCTTCATTATCGTGACAGACATGCGAATTAGTTCTGCCTATAATAGTGGCATCTAGAGCGACAGACAAAAATAACGTTTTCGGTTTATTTCATCTCCGAAATATCATCTGATCATAATAGAAAATTATAGGTGTCGTCCTTTGCCGACCCTTTTCTCTGTTTGGTCCTAATCGAACCTACATGCAGTTATGGTCCTATTTCGTGAAAATGTATTTTTGTCCAAGCTAAAATGGAGACAATTTCCTTTCCCATACATTACATTATTTATTTCAAAATAAATTTTGCATTTATCTCAAAATTATAAATCTAATTATGACATTATACGTTTTTATAAAAAATCATTAGCATATAAATTAACATACGCTTACATTTTCGCTAGCATATCTTGTAAACTCAAATTCGAACATCTTCATGTTAACAGCAATGTTCCAATACATCATTATCATAGAACACATTTTTCTGCTCCTATATTAGCATAACACACGATCCAAAATTTCTATTCATTATAAGTCATAACATGCTTTTAAAATGTCAATTACACTCGCGCTGCGTTTTTTATTTGCACAAATTAAAAAACGGACGAAATCAAAGACAATTTTAATTTAAATGGCAAAATGTTTTTTAATATATATATCTATATATATAAAATAGAAAAAAATTTGTTTGTTTGTTTGTGTGTATGTTACCGATAGACGCAAAAACCGCTGAACAGATCTTAATGAGATTTACACTGTATGTCGGGACATGCCCTGAAAGTAACATAGGCTATATAAACTTTTAAAATTCCGCGTGGATGCGGAGTTATAGCATCAATAGTAAACATACCTCAAATTTTCTAAACATGTAATATGCGTTTATCTTAAGAACGGTTACAGATAACGCCTTCAAAATTTATCTGTATATCGTAGGTGTGAATACACATTATTCATAAAAATATGAGCGAGATAAGATCGGTGGAAGTGCACTCTCCGTTGCATTTAAATAATCTACATGTAGGAAATAATAAATGTTTTGTTTCTAGACTCAAAAACCGTTGAACAGATTTTACTGAGATTTTTACCGCACGTCATGCCATCCGAGGGAAATAATATAGGCAATATAAACTTCCAAAATTTCGCGTGGATGTGGAGTTATCGCATCGAAAGTAATTATACATCAGAACTAATATTCATTTTCTAAGTTATATCTTAAGAAGGGTTACAGATCCCCACTTCAAAATTTGTCTGAGTAACTTGGTTGCTAATACGCATCATCCCTATAAAAGTTGGTGTGGTACGATAGGGGAAAATGTACTCCTCACTGCATTTAATTAATCTAAATGTAGAAAATGGAAACTCTTTTGGTCGTTAACACAAAAACCGCTAAATAGATTTTATTGAAATTTTCGCAGTATGTCAGCCAACCCATGTAAGTAAGATAGGCAAGATAAACTTCGAAAATTCCGCGATGACGAGGAATTATAGCACCAACAGTAATCATACCTCTGGACTAATATTAATTTTCTATGCATATATGTGAATATCTTAAATAAATCGGCTCATAAAATTTTTATGATACGCAGATAATTACATACAAATCTTAAGTGACCAGGAATTAACAAAATTGGTCCAAATCGATAATGTTCGACTGATCATTTTTGGTCCTTTTATGTTATTATCAGGAATGATAAAAACCACCAGTTCAGTAATTCCGCTAACATTTGCTCTTTTTCATCTCTCCATTATCTGCATATTGGAATAAAATTTGTGTAAAATGAAAAATTTTTGACAATTTAATTTTTACATTTTGTCAATTTGTGAAAAAAAAATAAAATTTGGATTTTTTAATTTTAAAAATTCAAATACCATTAAAGAAAAAGACTATGAATTCAACATGGGAGATATCCAAAAGAGAAATGCTGATTGTGGAATAAAAGTTATAAAAGTTCGAAATCTGTGGTGGCTTATCATTATAGCTGATATATTTCGAGGATGTATAGAGGAAATGACTAACTCAAATGCCACAAATTCTAAATTGGGTCTTCATCATGGTTTCTTAAGAATGACATTACTATATCTAGGCTCGGTAATTATATTATACTGATATTACACTACGAAATACCTAGAAATAGTTTTCGACGTTAACTATCGAATGTTAATAACTTTAGTATGGGAGCTACATATATCTAAATCTAAACCGATTTTTCCCATTTTCAATAGCCAAATTTCATCCAATTCGAATTATAAATGCGACCTGCATTTTGTTCACAAAAATACATGGACGGACAGACGGAAGGACGGACATGCGTAAATCGACTCAAAAAGTGATTCTATGCATATTCTCAAAAGGAACCATGGGTCTATCTCGATTATTTTTGCCTGTTACAAACATATGCACAAAGACATAATACCCTGTACCACAGTGTGGTGAAGGGTATAAAAAACAAAAACATTGAAGTGAGTAGTGCGTGAGTGTGCATTTTAATTATAAATCGTTTTATCATCTGGAAAAGTCAGTTTTCGACGTTAACTATCCAATGTTAATAACTTTAGTAGGGGCAGCGAAGCGCCACGGGTTCAGCTAGTATATATATATATATATATATATATATATATATGTATATTTTTTTTCAAAACAAATTTAACACTCTTTTCACATAGCCGACTATTTAAAAATAACTTAAAAAGTTAAGTTAAAGAACAAGTTGCGTTCTTCTTCAAATTGTAAGCAAATTGTATTAATAAATTTAGTGGTTTTTGTTATTTTTACTGAATTCTTTCCGCATGTCTTAAAATGTTACATTTGTATCGTACAAATACAATAAAACATACATACAAACGTATTAATTGTTATTTATTGAAATATTTTCTCTGACGCATCTCCTTCAAAAAAGGTCCACTTGAAAACACAAACAAAAATCCAACTGACCAAAGCGCATAAGAGAATCTGATTTGCTCGCAAATAGCGTCTGATTTGATTCTCACCTACTCTCTTTAAATTTTATCATTTATGAAAATTGTCTCACGAAATAATATTTTAATAACTGAAGTTATTCCATTTTCTATGGTAAAAACAACAAAAACACCTAGTCACTGACGAACAGATCACTTTTTATTACATACAACAACAACGCATGCATGCAATTGTCTTCTTTTGTTATTCCATAGAGTCTAATTAGATTCTCACCATCTCTCTTTACATTTTATCATTTCTGACACTTGTCTTACAGAATGAACGAAGTTGTACGATATATATTTTCGTTTTTTTAAACTGTAACTCCAAATGATACTCCATTTTGTATGGTAAAAACAACATTCTAATACTGACTGAGAGATCTCTTTTTAACACAAGAACAACACAGATGCATGCAATTGTCTTCCTCTTCTTTTACATGAGTATAAAGAACACAGAGAGTAACGGAATGACAACAACAATTTCTCTTTCGTTGGGAGTTAAAGCAAAATGATTATTTTGTACTTAATACCGAGCAGAAAACACTTATATTTTTATTCGTTGTGTTACATTAATAATATTATACGATTTTTTACATATTTAAGGATGTTTAACTAAATATTTATGTCAATTTAAATTAGTTAGTTAAACGATTAGAATTCACGAACGGCCGGTGGTAAAATTAACGTCAACTGAAGATGAAGATGGCAAGTGACATAAACAGTGTTGCCAATTAAACAGAAAATATAAGAGATTGACGTAGAAACCCCAAATTGACCAGACAAATTGGGGAGATTTGTAATTTCTATTTTCATGTATATTTCGTGCATACGATAAATAGAGGAGGGTTTAAATCTCTATTAATCGTAAATATCAAATAATTGAAATTATTATATATGCTATTTTGTGTAAAATTTAATAATTATGTTGATACCCTTTTTTGCCAAATAAATTGTCAGAATATATTAGAGTCTTAATTTTAAAACATATTTTCCATGAACTTCTTCTAAATTGGTCCCAAAACGTACCAGAAAGAATGAAAGATGAATTTTTAATGGAGTCGTTTCACCACAATAATACAACAGTATGTTTATTTAGGGGAATTACTTAAAGTTTTTATATATTTTCCGAAACAAAATCTATGATATTTTTATTTTCTATAACAATAATTTTCCTGCCAAATATTGGAAATTCGGCAAGGACAAAACGTACCGGAAAACATAAGATATGGATTTGTAATGGAGCCATTATACCGCTATAATAAAACAGTATGTTTATTTAGGGGAATTACTTAAAATTTTATATATTTTCCGAAAAAAATCTATGATATTTTTATTTTCTATAACAATAATTTTCTTGCTGAATATTGCAAATTCGAACTGACTATTTACAAGGACCCTTATTATTAAATTGAGAAATTGCACAATTGTAAGAAAGACTAAAAAATATTTGCAGAAAATTAAATTTTATTCAATGGAAGGTATGCACAGATACTTTGACTAATTCATATATTTTTATACCCTTCACCACACTGTGGTACAGGGTATTATGTCTTTGTGCATATGTTTGTAAAAGGTAAAAGGAATCGAGATAGACCCATGGCTCCTTTTGAGAATATGCACAGAATCACTACAGTACAGTTCGCATTTATGATCCGAATTGGATGAAATTTATTTGACCCATATATAGTTTCGTCCGATTTTCAATAAACGGTGCACCAAAGCCCCAGAATATGGCCGATTGACACAACATTTTGTAGTACGTTCTGAAGTTCGTGTAACCTATGGTGTAGAAAGTTTCCCTGAAATCTGTTCAGGTTTAGATATAGCTCCCATATGCATATATTTTTGTCCGATTTTAAGTAAATGATGCACCAAAGATCCAAAATATGACATACTGGCACAAATTTTGCCACAACGTACTGAAGTTAGAATATCCTACGTAGTTGAGTTTTGCTGAAATCGGTTCCGATTTAGATGTAGCTCTCATATATAGTTTCGTCCGATTTGCAGTTAATGGTGCACCAAAGACCCAAATATGGCCGATTGGCACAACATTTTACACAAAATAGGTTAACCCGGTAAAAAGTTCTAATGTATATGCCATTTGAGTCGGTTCACATTTAGATAAAGATCACATATTTTAGTTCATCCAATTTCATAGTAATCAAAAATGCGACGTCTATTAGGATGCCTCTGTTGAATATACCCAAAGTGGTGAAGGATTTCATAAAGTCGGCCCCGTCCGACTTCACTACTTTCCTTACAGTTTTTTTAGCAATTGTTATTTACAAAAATCAGTAACATATAAATTAATATAAACTTACATAATAAAACAATATATTTTTTTTCGAGCTTGAGGTCTTTTTTACTTTTCACGATCAATATTTCGCAATTGTTTTAAATTGCATCTTCAGGATAATCTACAAAAAATTTTGAAATTAATGACATTAATTATACAGAATGAAGTGACAAAATCGCTTACAAATAAACTAGTGTCAAGTTTACTTAAAACTATGAAAAAATATATTGTTTTATTATATAAGAATCAAAAGGTCGCACAAAACAACACAGAACAAAATAAACTTACATATTTTTTACATGTGATCTTAAAATTAATTCGAACAGATTGATGTTGACTGCAAACAGGGCCTGATTTTTTTATTGAACACATTATAAGTCTTTCAAAATGTTTAAAATGTAAAAACACTCGCGCTGCGTATTTGTATTCAACGATTTAAAAAAAGCGGACGTACGATTTTTTTATTGTTATCAAACCAATGCGAAAAAATTCTCATTTAAGCGACACCAAAATTTGTGTCGATTAGAAAACTTATACACTTTTTAATAAACATTTTACATAATTTCTACATAGCCGACTGTTTGAAAATAACTTGAGGAAGTTGAGTTACGGAAGAAGTGCGTAACATAACCAAATGGTGGTAATAAATTTAGTGATTTGATTTCTATGAATTTTTCCTCCTTAATTGTCACATTTATATCGTGATATTACAATAGGACTACATGAACCAAAATTGTTTTTTTTTTATTGAAATATCCAAACAAATGCATTTCTTCAATTCAAAGGCTCTATTCGAAAACACAAACAAAAATACAACGGCCGAAGCGCGTAATATGGCAACAATAGATTCTGATTGGATGCTCACCAACTCTCTTTGCATTTGATCATTTTTGGCACTTGTCTCACAAAATAAACGAATTTACATGACAGATATTTTCGTTCTTTTTTAATAAACTGTTACACCAACTCTTATTGAATTTCTCTTGGTATAAACACCAACAACATACTTCTTTCTATGCATTGTTTGAGAGATCACATTTTAATACAAGAACAACAACTCACATGCATGCAATTTTCTTCCTCTTCTTATATATGCGTTAGAAGCACATAGAGAGTAACGTAAAGACAACAACAATTCCTATTTCATTGTGAGACAAATACCGAACTGAAAACACTTAAATGTTTAATTTATTGTGTTAAATTATTAATATTATAATATTTTATATATATTTATAGTATTTTAGCGAATTATTTATGTTAATTTAAACCGTTTTATTCGAGGATTAGAATTTGCGACTGGCCGGTATTAAAATTAACGTCAACTGAAAGAAGACGCGAAATGACGCAAAACAGTGTTGCCAATTAAATCGAAAATATAAGAGATTGTTGTAAAAACGCCAAATCGACCAGATATGCAAAAAAGTAACGAATTTCATTATCGATGTTGGACATTTATTTTTCAGAATAAAACCAGTAAGGAGCCGACTATATGATACCCTTCACCACTTTGGGAACATACAATATATGGTAATGTAGATATAAAGAAAGACCATTGGAATGGAATCGGCAAAAAAATGCGGTTTACATAGATATTCAAACTAATAAAAAACGATACACATACCATTCTGAAATCTATGAACATTTTCACGTCAGTCGGGCAAATATTGGGAGTTTGGTGCACCATTTACCTAAAATCGGATGAAACTATATATGGGAGCTATATCTAAATCTGAAACGATTTCAACAAAACTTCAAAGACATTAAACTGGCCTGATTTCAGTACGATGTGCAAAATGTTGTCTGAATCGGACAAATATTTGGAGTTTGTTGCACTTTTTACACAAAATCGGGCGAAAAATATAAATGGGATATCTAAATCTGAATTGATTTTCTGCAATTCCATAGGTTTCGTCCTTACTTCAAATAAGTGACTTATACCAAATTTCATCCAAATCGGATCATAAATGCGACCTGTACTTTGTTTACAATTTAACATCAACAGACAGACCGACATGCTAAAATCGACCCAGAACGTGATTCTATGCATATTCTCAAAAGGAACCATGGGTCTATATCGTTTCCTTTTGCCTGTTACAAACATATGTACTAATACATAATACCTTGTACCAGAGTGTGGTGAAGGATATAAAAACCAAATCCAATCGAGCGATATGAAAGGATGTAGTTACGTCAAATTGTGTTCATATCCTATTTGAGATAATTGGATTATATGTGTGCCCCAGGGTTATGTTTTTATGTTTGGTTGATTTTTTCTCAGAAACGATTTAATATGGCAGGAATGAATGAGCTTTTATCTATCATTATATCTAACGATACTTCCATATATCATTTTTGCAACCACTCCCACAAAAGTTTAACTTTTGAAAAATTCATTAGATTCTTTACTATTACTATATAAAGTTGTATGTCGTCCCTTGTTGTTGTAGCATAACTACTGTCCGTCCGATATAGATCGAAAATTGCCAATATAGGTAAATTTTTTAAATTTATTTCAACATATGCGAACATGGTTATGTTCAAAGCCATTATCGGTTCCAGAAACCACAATACATCAACTACTCCAAAATCTTAATCATCAGTTTTTGTATTTTGATGGGCATTACAGCCGAAGTTGGTGTAATCGAGTTTGGAGTTCTCGGTTAGTACGTCATCGCATAAAATTGTAAAATATGCTCCATGTTTTGACACAGCTCTCAGATCCTATTAATTTTTGAGATTTTTATGGCATCAAAATTCTCTTTGACAAAAATTTAAATTTGCATTTACACGATTAATAGATATTTAAATTAACACCTTGGAAATTATCTTTGTTATGGTTTTTTATTTAAAATAATTTAGGAAATGTATAAAATATTGGCTTTTGATAATAATAAACTTATGCTACAATATCTACTGGTAGTACAATTCCAAGTTCATGCCATCATGGATTTCATCTGCAAATAAGAAAAAAAATGAAAGGTAATTAGTTATGTAATTGTTTAATATTACAGATAATAGAAATTATATTATAACATATTTAGAAATGTACAATTTAAGGTCCGTTCGCAGATCATTTTGAAAATGTTTACATGCTGATTTCCATATTATCCAATTTGTGTGCCTCAAAATTTATTAGGTAAGCAAGCTTATATTAGAATATTTGTTTTAAAACCCAAATAATAAAATATGAATATCATTGGAAATCATTTAATTCCTTTTATGGACAAATTTCCACATCTGATAAATACAGATTCTTCTCTTAATTTGAACAAATATTAAAAGCCTTGAGGTTCTCCTGTGTATAGATTCCAAAATCCGTATAGACGACATCTTAATACATTGACGAACTTCCATAATTCGAACCACCATTATTCCGCAAAAAATGTTTACTTATGCTGACTTCGATTTATGCATTTTATAACAATTCGTCCACTTGGTGCTACTATCACTACAAGCGCTTCGGCTTAATGTAATTTCGATTTATGTAAGTTTAATTGTTTATACTTCCGGAGAAACATGCATTCAATGCTTGCCGAAGACTGGCACTTTGTAAAGATTTTTAATTTAAGAGAATATTTTGTTCCCGAAACCGAATCTTCCGGACCGTGGAGTGGAATTCTGTTGTGGGGTTCATTGAAGTTTATATCTCGGAGAGTACGAACTTATTCATAACAAAAAAATATTACTGTAATTAGACTACCAAGGGCTTCCAAATACTCATAATGTTATAGCAGATCAGAACGCAATTTTTGTTTAAGGGTTACCTTAAACGGTCTGCGTTGGAAGAAGCTGGCGTTTTAAAATATTTATAAATACAATTTAAATTTTTACTTACAATCTGATAGCTTAATGCTGTCCTTGTAAATTGTATACCACTTCTTAAGGACAATTTTATCATATTTGGTACCGGTTTGAGCTGCTATCAATTTCTTCAGGTCGCCAATTGTATCGTCGGGATTGCATTTCACGCGGACCTAAAAGTAAACACACACAGTTACAACCTTCAAGTATTAAAAATTATATACCAATAGCCTACCTTCTTGCCCAAACGATCATTGCAAGTAATTTCAATCATTGTAAAATAAGTTTTTCAATTTATTCCTTGTTAAAATACCATTAAAATTTCTAGAAATTCTTGGGTCACCACCGCTACTACAAACGTTTTGCCAATAACACACAATGTTTATGTTATCGATTATTCTATATATAGCTGAGATATCAACAGCTGGCACAATTGACAATTAGTGTTGGTAAGCGATTCAATTACCTTGTATTAAAGCATACATTTTAATCAACAGTGTAGTAATCGAAGAGCAAATTGTTTACATGTCATTTTTGTGTGGAAATAAATAAGAAATAAAATATAATAATAAATCTTCGCATAAAAATTAAATAATTGTTGTGATTTGTGTTATCACCATGTCCATGCTGCCGTTTTTCCCTTCTCTCCGGCCACCAATTGCCAATCGTATATGGTTCGATAGTGTGGCAAATGAAGAGGCTGAAGTTTTGAAATATGAAAGAGAACATCATAGCTGGGTAAGTTTTTCCTGGAATTTGAATTGTGGCACAACCCCAATGAAAATGTCTGGGATTATAGAAATATGTTTTACCAAGAATAATTATTGGACTATTATAGAGGAAGCAGAATTAAGGGCATATAACTTTGTAGGTAATGGATACTTCAGTCCTGCCATATGCTATCAAAGATTACGCTAAACCTGACCTTGGCAATTCGAATGCAAGACGGTATGCGGTTTTTGATAGGGTAAATTTTAATCATCGTTACTATTGAACAATAAATTTCACTGCAAAAATCCAAATGCCCGATGTATTAAGGCAGGACCAGGATCCTGCATGTGGTATATCCCCGAGATGTTCTTAGAATGAATTTTCCGTGATGGAGTATAGAGTGGGTAATAGACGTCCATTTCTGATATATACCACACATCACACAAGTCCTTCCGAATTCTGTTCGATCGTCTATGCAATCGGACAGATTGCGGAAATTCATTTTTCTTGAGATATGGATATCGATTTGAATCGGTTGAAGTGCTGATGGCAAAAATGTAATTGTTTGGTCGAAGTTTTGTAATGGAGATCCTGTCTCGTAGCCGATGTTGTCATCTTTTGCCATCCTCAAGTACTGGTCGAAATTATGATCCGAATTGGATGAATTTCGGCACAGCTCATTTATTTGGCCCAAGGACGTAGCCTATTGAAAAATCGGTTTAGATTTAGTTATAGCTCCCATATATATTTTTGTCCGATTTAATGTAAATGGTACACCAAAGTCCACATATTTCTTTCGATTTGAACGAATTTTAGCATAGCGTACTGAATTAAGTCTGGAATGATGTGCGTTAAGTTTCGTGAAAATCGGTTCAGATTTAGATATAGCTCCCATATATATATTCTTTCGATTTAATAGAATGGTGTAGGAATGCCCCTATACATGACGGAATTTGGCATAGCGTACTGAATTGAGTTTAGAATGATGTGTGCTAAGTTTCCTGAAAATCGATTCATATTTACATTTTGCTCCCACATATAAAGTCCTAAATTTTTTAATTTATTTTTAGTTGGATGCCATGAAAAATGCCGCCGTCGACATTCATCCGTTGGGTAAAGTTCTAACAATGCCAGGTCTGGAAACAGATGATGAAGATGGTGAGTAAATAATGTAAATTACAGTAAATTATGTCATAAATATTTTCGTTTATATTTTTTATTCTTTAGCTAACGATGACAGTGACGATTCTGAGGATACTAACGAAGATGATGATACTAATGATCGTGCTTTTGGTATACCGGAACGATCAGCTCTTGGTGGTCTTTATTCGCCCGGCGAAGAAATGAATCTGAACAATGATGAAGTGCCGCAAAATGCTGGCAATGGATCTCAATGAAGAAACAATTTATTTAAAACTACTAATTTTAATGTTTAGTTTTTAATTTCAAAAATCTTTTATTTTTTTAATCTTGTATTTAAATGTTTGAGTAATAAAGTAAAAGCGACTGCAATTATTTTCTTTTCAATTGATACCCTGGTTATAGGTATCAAAATTACAAGTGATTTTCTTAATAGAAAAAATTATATTCAGCTTGGTTTGGTTTTTTTTATAGAAAAAACACAATTAGAACAAGTTTTTGCAATGAAAAACCAAATTCAGCAATGGTATGTTATAGAAAACTCAATCCAACTGTGGCTCCATAAATTAAACTCTATAAAGGCAAGCTTTCAGATAGAAAAAGTGAATTCAGCTAGTTTTTTTTTGAGAAAAAAGTAATTCAGCTAGATTATCTTATATAAAAACATAATTCAGCTAGGTGGTTTCATAAAAAATCTCAACTCAGCTACAGTTTCTTAATGAAAAACTTAAACTAAACTCTATAAAGCCAGGCTTCCAACTAAAAAATCTCAATTCAGCTATGTTTTCCTATAGAAAAACTTAATTAAGATAAGTTTTTTCCAATCTAAAACTCAATTCAGCTAGGTTATCTTAAGAAAAAAGTAATTCAGATTGATTTTCTTAAGAAAAAAGTGAAATCAGCTATGTTTTCTTAAGAAAAAAATTAATTCATCAAGGGTTTCTTTTAGAAAAACATAATTCAGCTAGGTTGTTTCATAAAAAACTCAATTCGGCTAGAGCTTATGAAGGAAAAACACAATAAAGTAGGGACTTAATAAAGAAAAACTCTATACAGCTTGGGTTTCTTAAAAAAAAACTCAATTCAGCTGTAGTTTTATAAAGAATGCTCAATAAAGCAGATTTTTCATATAGAAAAACTAAATTAAAACAAGTTTTTGCAAAGAAAACATAAATTCAGCTCGGTTATCTTATAGAAAAAAAAAACTCATAGCAACTGTGGTTTCTTAAACACTATAAAGCCAAGCTTTCAAATAGAAAAGACACAGGTTTTTAGCTAGTTTTCTTACAGAACAACGCATTTCAGCTAGGTCGTTTCATAAAAAGTCAATTCAGCCAGGTTTTCTTAAGAAAAATATTAATTCATCTTGGTTTTATTTTAGAAAAACACAATTCAGCTAGGTTGTTTCATAAAACACTCAATTCAGCTAGGGTTTCTTAGAGAAAAACTCAATAACGTAGGGATTTAATAAAGAAAAACTCCATTCAGCTCGGATTTCTTCAAGAAAAACTGAATTCAGCTGTGGTTTCATAAATTAAACTTTATAAGGTCAAGTTTTTCAAAGAAAAACTGAATTCAGCTAAGTTTTCTTAAGAAAATATTAATTCAGCTTTGTTCTCTTACAGAAAAACACAATTCAGCTAGGTTATTTCATAAAAACCTGAATTCAGCTACAGTTTCTTAAAGAAATACTTAATACTGCTTGGATTTCTTTGAAAAAAAAAAAAAACTATAAAGTAAGGCTTCAATAAAGAAAACTCGGTTCAGATGGGCTTTATTATAGAAAATGTCAATTCAGCTAAATTCAGCTTGGGTTTTTATGGAAAACCCTTATTTAATTAGTTTTTTATGGAAATATCCAATCCAGCTGTATAGCGCTATACAGAGAAACACGGTAGGGAACTCTTCGATCAAGTGGACAGACTTGTACCGGAAGAGCAAAGTGGGGATATACTTCCGAAGGAACTGTTACGAATTCTAACCATAACTGATCATGAACTGGACACCACGGTGATTCCGGTCAAGTCTTCGATGTTCCGACTCAAAGGTCAAACATTTCCCCCCTTTTGATAATCTTAGCATACCGGGATAAGGATACCAGACACATCAAAGCCCATCCTACCCATAGACAAAACATAGGCAAATATAATCTAAAGCAAATCTTCTTGCCTAACCGGGTGATAAACAACCATAAGTGCCAAAATATAGCACATTTGGAATGAGTATTCTCTTTCAAAACTTCAAAACAACTGTTCTAACTTCGACGACAATTGCCAAAGGATAGCCCCCACCTTAAGGGACAGAAAAAAAATAAAAAAATCAGGATAATTATTTTTAAAATTTTTATTTATTTATTTGTTTCTTAAATTTGTAATTTTAATAAATCATATATATTATATACTAAAGTTAAGAGGAGAAATTATTTTCAACTGCCTGTTTTTTTAATTTTTTGCATAATCTCTAAAACTATGATTTGCAAAAATGAAATAATAGTAGAAATAAAATTCAAAAAAAGAATTTACCTCGGATATATATTTTTTGTGATTTATGATTTGCTGTAGATTGCTGTTGTTCTTGTGGTTGAAGGATATTTGTTGGATTTGGTAATTGGAACAGATGATGTTTTGGTTGATTTCTCTGGGACACATATCTACATTCAATTAATAAAAAAAGCCGCCTTACGAATAGACAACATTATTACAAAATAAAAGGAAAATTAAAAAAAAATGTGAGGGGGTTGCTTGGGATGGTAAATAAAATAGTAAAACAAAATATGAATTATACGTCCGTGTACATCATCATATTATGTGATACACAACATGTACAAAAATCATATTAAATTATACAATTGGGAGGGAGATTATTTTCTCAAAATGAAAATAAGATTTGCGTGGGGTGGAATTTTTTATGTTTTCATTAACATAAAGAATAATAAATGAGGATGTTCATCATCCTCTTTCATGTGTGTGTGGTGTTTGGTGGGAGAAAAGGTTTTTGAGTGGGGGAATATTTTTTCCGATTCCTTAATATTGTTGTTCTCTTTTTATCTTTTTTGTGTTGGTTTCACTTAAACAAGTAATGTAATTTTGTTTGTTGTTGTAGTTAAAAATCAATATACACATTTTTGTTGTTTCAAACTTTAATGGCGATCACGGGAATCCGATCTGCTGCGTCTGTCACGTGAAAAACTGCGTGAACGGCTGCGGGTCCTTCTGGGCGAACGAGATCTAGAAAAAGATTTATGGAAGAGAGGGGGAAAAAGAAACAGGAAGATATTTACGATAAATATGTGTTATAACAACCAAATTACTACAATTATTTTGAATACAGAACTGAACTGAAAATATTACATATTGCTACACGTATTCTTTTTTTCTGTTTTCTTTTGCATAAATCACACTGTGCAACAATTTGTTTTCTTTTGGAGTAGAGATGATTTTTTTTTCAGGGCTTTTAAATTTCATACTGTTGTTATTGTTGCATAGTGTCAATTTGTCATGAAGCAAAAAAGAAATTAAAAAAATAAACAAAAACACAAACAAAAATATTTCTAACATAGTATAGTTATAAAAAACGATCACTTTTCATCAGATGTTTACTATTTAAAAAAATAATAACAATAAAAACAAACCACAATATGTTGCACTTATTATTGGGCTGATTACTTTTGTTGCTGATTGAGATTTGAGATCTATTGTATGGCTGAGGAGGTTGATTGGTTGTTTGGTTGTTGTTGATTGGCTTGTTAAAAATGATTGTTGAAATTTTGAATAGTTGTGGGCAGTGAGAAATTATAATTTTTTGGATTTGCTCTAACCATGATGAAGCCGAATTTTGCAAAATATTCGTTTTTTGGGGGTCTTGTTGTTGGTCAGTTGATTGAGAAACGATTGTTGACTGATAGGTGGTGGTGGTGTTTGTTTTTTTTTTTGGTTGGTTGGCTGATTGATTAAAAGATGATTGTTGTTGTTGTTGGTACTCTAAGAGTTTAGGAGACTAAAATTATATAAATGATGGCACACGCTTCTGAGGAACAACGCCCGCCGACGATGACACTGACTGACTGACTGAAAACTTTAACATCATCATGACGCAGATTCATAACTTTTGCTGTTGCAGATTTGCAGATTTATGATGGCTAGGATGTAAATGTAGCTGATGTTTTTAGTAGTGCAATATATTCTACATAATACAATGATGGCCTGGAAGAAGATGCTGCTCTATGTTGGTAGTTGCTGAGATTACAAAATACGAAAACAACAAAGAAAGAGGCTGTTGCATTCTAAAAAAAATACATATTACATGGACAACTTTAAGAAAAAAAATATTTGAAATAGTATTGATGAAGGCAGGCACAGCATTGTTGTTGTCGATGGTGATGGTGGTGTTGGGCGATACAAGGTTATTATGAGGGAGGTTTTGTCTGTTGATGGTCACGAGCGCGTTTTGGTCGATGGTCCGTGGATTTCAATTCCAATTCTCATATAAAACATTACGGTTGTTGGTTCGCCGTTGACTAATCCGCAACAATCAAAACCCCAAATTGCTGATTGACGGCATTTTCCCCCCGCGCAAGAAGTTTGCTGTTGTTCCTGTTTGAGGATGACGACGACGACGAGGAGAAGGAAGAGTTGGAGCTGTTTCATAACTCAAAGTTGAGGAGAATTGGTGGTTCGCTCATTTGAAAAAATAGAAAAAAGTTAAAGATTGATTAAACGTCACTACTACTACTAAAAAATACATCTTTTTATTGAAAAACAAAGAGTATTTTCCAGAGCATTGTAAAAAAACGTTCGTTTCGAGAAAACAAATGTAGTAAAAAAAACACATCATACTATACCCATATATATTTCTCACTGTTGAAATTCTATTTTTTGTTTGTGATGATGTTCGATGTGAAGAAACGTCAATGATGTTGTTTGTTGTTGCTGTTGTTCTTTATTGTTGTGGATGATGGACCAACCAAAATATAGTCTCTCTCTCTATTTGCCGATATCGATTTTAAAGTTGCTGATCTGCAATGCTATTTGCCGTTTAAAACCTATGATGATGTTGGCTCCCACATATTTTGCTAACCAATAAGTTTGAAACTTTTTTCAAGTATGCAATGCTCCCCATGGTTCCTAGTTGTTAATATAATTTTCCCAATATGGAAATTTTCATTACCTAACAATTTTGCTGACTTTGAGACTTGAGTCTCCTCAAAAAATCTTTAAACTTTTTTAATGGTACACATCATATCGAAATCAGTTCCATTTTGTGTTTTTAGAAAGTTTAGTCCCCTCACAGTATACAGTCTGTTTTACCATCACTTTCCCAGTTAAGGCTGTGGAAGGTGAATCAGCTGAGTTCTCACTGTGTGTTGTGTTCTGCAGTGACCTTCTTTCAAAACCTTTTCCCCCTAGTGTCGATATTGAGATGATCTTTAATTTTAAAATCTACCGAGGCGCTAGATATCGAAACGAAAGATCTCGATAGTACCCATGTGTTGCTGTTGTGTTCTCTTTGTTATCATTGGAATAGATAGACCCCTTGTGACAGTTATCACACTTTCTTATTTTTGAAAAACGTCCAAAAAATATTTTTGCCAATTTAACACTCTCTTTTCTACATCGTCGAATGCGTTCTTTGAGAATTATTTCCCTAATAGCTTTTGAAATTATTGTCATCATTATTATAATTGTTATCAGCAAAAACAAAAATTTTCATGTTCTTGTTCTTTTTGTTGAGATGATGAATTTGTGGGTGGAGGATTGTGGTGGTGGTGGTTAGTTGTTCTTGTGATTGTTGGTTGATCGTTGAAGGAGAAGTTAACGCCGCTGCTACATTTTTTAAATTCGACCTGTTGGTGTAGAAATATTGCTCGGAAAGAGACAAGAAAATAGAATTTAGAAAACAAACAATAACCATCATAATAATGTTTTGCAGCTACATTGAACTGATGAATTACCAGTAATTGTACAAAATGCACTGCAGTATGTGGCGTTGCAGCAAGAAGTTTGTTACTTTTTTTTTGAAGAATCCATCAAATGGAATATTCGATCAAAGCTGCAGGAGAACTAGGTTCATCAACAAACTGATTTTTTTGGTTGGTAGTTGTGGTGGTGGTATTAAGTTGGTGGTTGTGGTGATAGTGGTGGTGGTAAGTTTGGAGATTGTGGTGTTAATATATCTTTTACTACTGTCAAATAAGGGGACGAATTGAAATAAAGTTGATATTTTTGGCTGGGATTTAAGCACTGAGGAGGAGATTGTCGTTGGGCAATACTGTTTTCTTGATGGTGACTGTTGTGATGTTTGATTTTTTTTAGTAGTTGAACAAGAAGTAGTAGTAGTTGCTGTGGTGTTGTTGGTAATGGTGCTAAGGATGATGACGACGACCACGACGAAGAGGAAGACGACGATGCCTTTGCAGCAGAAGTAGTAGAAACATTGTTGCAATTTCTGGTCGTTGTTGTTGTTCTTGTTGCTGTGGTTGATGATGTAGAAGAAGAAGTGGTAGTAGTAGTAGTAGTAGCAGTATTGGAAGAACATACTTTTGCTTTTGTCATCAATGTTGAAGAAGGAGGCATTGACGCTGTTGAAGACGCCACTAGTATAATAGTAGTACAACAAATTCGTTGTGGAAGATGACTACTACAACAACGGCAGAGATGTTTATGGTAGTGGTGGTGTTGCTGTTGATTGTGGTGGTTGTGGTGGTAGTGATTATTTGATTGGTGGTGATGGTTGAGATTTTTTTGATGAATTTGTTTACAAACGACGACGACTACGACAACAACAACTACTGCAAGTAAACAACTCAGCGTCAGTGGAAGTGGTGGTGGTGCTTGTCTTATATCTGTCGGTTGTATGTTGCTGTATGATGTCAAATAAATTCGTTCAAGTTTGTTAAGTAAGTCGACTGTCCGAAATGTGTTGTTTTGGTTTGTAAAATAGTTTTCTGTACGAGTTTTCCTAATGATGAAGTAGTAGTGTAATGTTGCTGTTGTTGTTTTTGGTGATGGAGCTGTTGTTATTGGTGGTGTTGTTGCTGTTTTAATTGAAATGTCCCTTCTTGTGTTGTTGTTTTCGTTGTTGCTGAAGTCGCTGTAGTCGTTGTTGTTGTTGAAGTTGTTGTTGGTTGATATTTTGTAGTAGAAATTGGAAGAGGAGTAGTTGGTGGTAGTAGTAGTAGTAATAGATGTACTTGAGGTACAACAAATAGTGGAGGTAGTAGTAGTAGCTGAAGCAGAAGTCGACTTTATATTCCTGTAAAAATGAGGAGCGTATACCACGTTTAAAAATTTTATAACAAAAATAATTAACTAAGAATATTAAAAAAAAACTTTGTTTTCTATATGTGAACAAACAAATATATAGACAAGGGGGGTAATGTGAGTAAATAAAAAAACGACAAATATTTTCATGGAATTACAATATCCGAGAAGAAGGGGTAAGACGCATTCATCATAGTAGACGTGTAGAAAACGTTAACATACACAGATACGTAACACAAACAACGAGCCATTTTGGTTAGAAAAAAATAAATAAATGAAATACTTTGTGTTTCACACTCATTGCCAAAAAACGAAAAAACAAATTAATTTTTGGCATATGGTACTTTTATAACGTCGTCGATACAGTCATACTTATTACATATTTTATTATTAATGGGCACAGAGAGCGGTAGTGATAAAAGAAAAAAACATGCAAATGACATGAATAATAAATTATACAAAATAATAAGCACAAGTTTCTATGCGCATTGTTGCAGATTCTTTGCAAATAAAAACTTGTAAATAAATGAAAGATTTTCCTTTTTTTCAAATAATTTAGTAAATTTGTGTTTTTTCACATTGTATAAGACAAGTATTATTCAAGGATAGCAAATTCTGCGCATGGTCAGATCAATCAGACGAACTATTTTTTTTTTATTTGCAGGTACAATCATTTTTTCTGGAATAAACATCTTGACCTTTAAATGCTTATTATTTCGCATAAATGTAAAACAAATAAATATGTAAAAATATTCGTTAAAATGGAAGACACGATATTTTTGGTGCACATAGAGATATGGGCTTTATGAAAGTGGCACGTAGACTTTTATGCACTTTAATTTTTAAAATTTTTAATGAAAATATTACTTCTTAAGTATTAGACCCATATCTTTTGAAATAATTACATAGAATATACACATAAAATATTTTCATTTGATATTTTATGTTATTGACAAGTTTAGAAGAAACTTACCTGTAACGAGCACTGCCGCCACCTGCACTACGGCCACTGACTGATTCGCTAGCACCGCCCCGGCCTCCACCTCCGCCGCTGTTTCCACCACGACGTCTACTGTCACGGCGTGAACGACCAGAGGACATTTCAACACGAATGCGGGTACCACAGCAGCGACTATATATAAAATGGAAAAAATGCAGTGACACAATTACTTAGATGACCCAAATAGTACCACTTAACCACTTACGTTCCATCTAAAGCACGGGTTGCATCTTCAGCATCTCGTCTGTCTTCAAATTCAACGAAGGCAAAACCTGGTGGGTTACGTGCCACCCAAACATTACGCAGTGGGCCGTATTTGCTAAATGCGTTTTCGATTTCATATTTCGATGCTGATGAGCCCAAATTGCCCACATAGACTTTGCATGCCAAATCCCATTCACGATAGCGGGGCATATTTATAATTATTATTTATAACTAGAAAGAAAATTAAAAAATAATTATTAAAGAAAAAATTAAATAATATGTATCTAGCTTTTACGTATTAAGTTTTCTTGAAGGCTAAAAACGCGCACACACACGAACACACATGTGTATGCTACAGAGACAGAAACATGTTAAAACAAGATGGCGACCATCTTGTCAATTCAGTATACCAAAGATTTTCCCCCAAAGATTTCTCAGTCTGCATAATTGCAACTTTTTTTGCCATCAGATTACACTAAAAATCATGTAATTTGTTTGTTTTCATGCTTACCTTATTTTATATTTGTAAATTTATACAATTTTTTTAATTGTAATATTTTTTTATTCCTTATAATACACTTTCCGCTTAATAGCGACACACTTTCGAGAACACACCTTTTCACCAAGAATTATTTTTCATAAATGACATAAATGAAATAGAGTTGTACAGTTCACGAACGAACTAGTTCAAATGAACGATTCACTTAAAAGACCGATTGAACTAGGTCTTACAAATTCGTTCTTTTTAGTTCATTAAAAGAACGAACTGGAATAATCGTTCCTTTTAGTTCAAATGTGAGCGTTTTACTGACCTAGTTCGATTTGGTCTAAATGATTGACAGTTTTTATCGCTTACTGACTCTCTAAAAACCGTGAATATTTTTGTGGTTGCCTTATAAATGACCAAAAATGAGAGGCCACACTATCAAACAAGCCAAATTTGGGCAAGAGTGTCATTCAAAAAGGGCTAGTGTGTACACCGCTTTAACCACATTTGGTCTGTTCCTGTACAGGAAGAATCTACGAGTTTTTACTATTTTTTCGATATCATAAATAATAATTTATCGTTATCTTTTCCTTTTGGTTGTTGTATATTCGATAACACATAAAGCGACGGATGGTTTAACGGATCCATTCTGCTGCCTTAAGCGGTGTACACACTAACACTTTTGAATGACAATCTTGCCCAAATTTTGCTTGTTTGAAAGTGTAGGCTCTCATTTTTGTCATTCAAAAATATTCATGGTTGTTGGACAGTCAGTAATCGATAAAAACGCCGTCACTCAAAAAAGCTTGTTACACCGCTTTAAGGGCTAAACAGAATGTTCGCGTTGAGCGTTTTTTGTTATCGCGTTAACGCACGCAAAAAGTTAAAATATATTTAACTCAACTTCGAGCGTTTGTGTTATCGTTTCCTTGTGGTTGTTGTATTTTCGATAACACTTAACGCAACGGATGGCTCAACGCGAGCATTCTGCTGAGGCCTTTAAGAAGAAACAATAATTGTGCGGCGACTTAACCATGGTACAATTTTTGGTCACTTCTATAATTTAGATTTGGGAACCGAGCATATACGTCAACAAATAGTGGTGTACACACTACGAGTTATCATCCATGTGCATTCAAAAATGTTGAATCAGTTGGGATATGATAAGGTACGTTTAAATCTACGAAATTCACTCGATCTCAAATGTCAATTCCATACCGTATACGTCAAATATAATCCACTGGATTTGTGAACAGGATTAACGTGACGTATATGCAATGGATTTGACATTTGAGATCGAGTGGATTTAGTCGTCTAAACGTAACCATAGTCTTTGAGCGCGTTTAAACAACTAAATCCACTCGGTTTCAAATGTCAATTCCATGATTAAAGTTAGTGTATACGCCATCTTATACCATAGACAGACGACAGCCTTAATTTGGATTAAAAATTTCTTAATTTGAATTAATATTTACCCCTGACAGACGAGAGTTTCTTATTTTTATTTTCATAAACATAAACAAATTTGACAAGAAACAATTAATTTTCGACAGCATTGCCATATTGAAATTGCCTAATTCAGTATAAATTCAGTTCGATTTTGTGCATTAACAACACATAAAAATGAGGATAATGTACAAGTTAATTTGAATTAAGGCTGTTAATGCAAATTAAGGCTGTCGTCTGTCTAGGCTATTAATCATGTTCACAAAAGGAATTGGCATTTGAGCTCGAGTGGATTTGGTACATCTAAACGTATGGGAATTTTTTTACAATTAATGTTTTCTTTTCAGATACAAAAAATGGGCTGTTCCCGCACTGCAAAAATCTACTCGATTTTACTATTTTCTTTGATATAATTGGTCTGTTCCCGTATTGCAAGAATATACTAATTTTTACTACGATAACGAATTTTTCTTTATGATATCGGAAAAAAAGTAAAATTTAGTAGATTTTTGCAGTACGGGAACAGACCAAATAAAGGAAAAAGTAGTGGATTCTTGCAGTGTGGGGAAAAAATATGTCTATTCGATTTAAAAACGAAGTTGATACTCATCGGAAAAAAAATAAAATTTGGGTCAAATCGGATATTCCATTCGCCTAAGATGGGATTTATATAAAAATTAAATTAAATTTTGAACCCTTTGTTGGTCTAAATTTTTTCCAACAATATACAGGCATTTTTAAAATATTTGGTTGCGCAAATTTTTGTGTTCGAATTGGAACGAAAATCGGATGCGGACGGACTCTTGCTATTTTGACCATTTTGTGTGGGAGGTACCAGAAGATGTGGGTTAATAGGTCCCATTTTCTAATTCGATTTAGACTAAATAAAAATATCACGATGTGAAATGTGTAAATGAAATGTGGATATTTATTTCGCTTCATCATGGCAAAATAATAAATGTAGTCACTTTTCAAAAATTCAAGTACAAATATGCGCCTTCAGCTGGTCCATAAAGACCATCTTCAGCCGGTCAATAAAGACCATCTTCCGCTGGTCTATAAAGACCATAAATACTTCTTTTAAATTGTATATAGAAAGCCGCCAGTTCTCCTAAAAGAAAACCGCCTGATCTGGAGACCATGGAAATTCAGCTGAAAGAATATAATATTTTTAGAAGTTTTTCAAGTCTTTACTTTTAAACCATTCCTGTACTCATAAAAATAGTACAAATATCAAGCAATTTTAAGAGACCACAGGCCAAACTGACATTCCTTTTATAAACATTTTCCTCCAGAAATTTGGCCGAGTAAAAATGACAATCAGGAATGCCAACTTCTGATGGGGCCAATTGGGTTATTAAAAAAAAAAAACAATAGGGTGGCTACAACAACAATTTCTGATTGACTGTTGTGTTGATAAGTCTGCTTTTCCACAGGCAGATTTTTATTTGGCAAATTTTTTGTTTTCTCTTTTGAAATTTTCGCTTGCTTTTCCATTACCAAATTTTTCCTTCCCAAATTTGCCAATCAAAATACAAAAGAAAGAAAATGTCAAAAGTGTTTGCATTTTAAAGATTTTTTTTAATATTTTATTTATTTTTTATATATTTTATTATATAAATTGCAAAAATTAAAAATTAAATTTCATTTGCACAAATGTGTGTGTCAGTAAAGCGAATAGGTTCAAAAGGAAATGTCAACAAAATTGTTTTCAACGAACAGAGCAAAGCAGAATTTGCGTGTACGGCAAATTCGGAACAGGCAAATTTTTGTTTTTCTTCCTCGCACCCCTCTCGCCCACAAACTCAGTATTTGCCAAATAAAAATTTGCCTGCGGAAAAGCAGACTAATGAATCATTATTTGATTTACTATTAAAAAAGTACGGGAACAGAACAGCTACACACATCTTAATTTAAGTTGCACCCTCCCCCCCATTACTTGTCTTCACACACACTGTCAAATGAGATATGGCAATATTACATGTCTCTTGGAATATTCATTGCCGCTCATTACTCTGGCAACTCGGTGTCGCTCGTCATTATTTTGTCTTGTCTTTCTGGTCCGTGTTTTACGTGGATATTTCTGTCGTTTTCTTTTTTAAGTTTTATTAGGAAAGGAATAGTTTTGACTTTTTCCCGTAATTTTATGAAACATAAAGTGACAAGGGTTAAAGTTCAAACAACAATATTTCCAATACAACCAAAATACACCGGGGAATACACACTCCATATTGATACACAAGCGAAAGTTCCACACAATTGAATTAGACTGACCAGTTAGTAGAAATTATCCAGGCAGGATTGTTGATCGGTATTAAGAGTTTAAAAGGAAAATAAAAATACAACAACAACAATGAACATCCCCAACGAATATATTGCAAAAACAGAGGATGTGGCGGATCAGGTAAGGAATTCATAAAATAATAATAATAAGGATTTCAGATTGGAACAATAACATACGTTGACAAAAAAAAAAAAAAACAGTGGTCATTTGTTTGACAATATTCGCTCTCTTACGTTTTTGAATATGGCATATGATGAAGGCGGCGATTAAGAGAACGATTTAAGGGAGCCATGACATATTGGCGAGCTGAAGTAAATACGAACGAACGAAAAAAACTGTCAACGTCATCCATTGGAAGGCACACGACAGCGACACATTAGTGGCTTTTGAATTTTATGTTAATTTGAAGATAATCGGAAAACAACTTCGTTGGCAAAACCAAGATATAAGTACTTCGGTTGTTCCAAAAATAATTATAGAGCAGTATAGAAGTTTTGATATATGTCGTAATTATTTCTTTTCATTAGTACTTTCTCCTTCCATGCAACAAGATGTGATATCTGAATAGTGTATTTTTTGTTGTTATTATATTTGTTGTTGTTTATCCAAAGTTCCCAATACAATCCCTATTCATTCCATAGAATAATATTGTGTGCATATCGCAACGGTAATCTCTTTCTATTTTGGAACCAAGATCCATGTATGTATATTCAAATGCACAGCACAACAACAACAAATGTACATACTTTTCTCTGACGTTTATTGTTTGTTGTTGGTTTTTTATTTATGTTGTTGCGTATTGGAAATTCCTCATTACCCCCTCCCCTCCCTAATACGAGACCAATTGTTGCTTAAACATATTTTTTGTGGGTCCGTATTTTTTGTTGTTTTTGTATTTCTATGTCACTATTATTACCTAACTGTAACAAGTGAAATTAAAACTGTTGATCAATTATCTTTTTTTGTCTTCACTTTCGATTCGTCGGTGTCTAAATTGTTTTACGGAACCAGTTCGTCGTAACAACCATTGTGTTGAATTATAATTCATTCAATGTCATTAAGACGTGCTTTCAGCGACAACTTTTAGTTTGAAGATTTGAGCCAAGAAAAATTATTGGGGTTTTCGGTTTTTTTTTTAATCAACACAACATAAATTTTTGAAATATTGTCAAGGTCGTATTTTATTTTTAGGGATTTTTTTTTTCATTTTTTGTGATGATAAGAATTAATTGGTGATCTTTTTCTTAGACAAATTGTCTAATGGAAATCCCGAATTCTTTATAAAATTGTCTAATTGAAATCGAAAAATATTCTTCTAGATATATATACTATTATAAATAGAGTATTAAAATTAAAGCCTTGAAGACAAAAACACAATAGCTAGATTACACGCGTCATTTTTTTCTTTTTTAATTTTTATTAAGCCTCCAATATACATTAGGACTCAGATTTTTTTTACTTTTTTCTCAAAAACAATTTTAAATAGTAGGTATCATGGTACAATTATTCAAGATAGGCCATAGCATCCTATAAATTAGAATTGTTTCATATTTGTTATGCCAAAGTTATATACAAAATATTTTACAACATTTGTAAGAAGAAATGTATGATTTGTGAATGAATCAACATGTAAATCATATCCCCAACTCGATTTTGAAAAAAAACCTGAATGAATTACCTTTTACCTATTACTATTAATAATGCATGTAATTAATCAAATTCTAATCTAAATTATATTAAAAATATTTTTTTAATGATTTTGGGCCTAAGACTTGGCTTAAGGCTACTTTAAGGCCCGTTCGTGAATCTTTATACTATACTTTTTCCTTGCTTTTTAAAATTCTCTAGGGCAATATGGGTATCAATTTGAAGCGTTCTGATTACGAAAATGTAATCTATGTTTTATTATTCCCTTCAACCTAGGTTTTAATTTTTGCTTTGGAGAGGTAGCAGAAGAGGTTGGCCTATAGACCCATCTTAGAATTAAATGTGGGTTTGGAAAAATATTACGATTTGCAAAGTTTAGATTAAATTAGACATTCCATCATCTTGCGGAGGGGAGGTATTAGAAGGAGTGGACCGATAAATTCCATCTTACAACATTAATTACAAAATTTAGTTCTAATCGCATAGTCCGTTCACTTGATATTATAAAGTTAATTTTTAACAATTTTTTCACCATTATGCGTGGGAGATATCAGAAGGAGTGGACTAATAAATCCCATCTTCCAACTTTAATTATGTTTGAAAGAAATATTACGATATGCTTATTTGGGATTCAATCGGGCATTTCATATCATTCCTATTGGATTAACGAAGGTTCAAAATTTTAACCCATTGTGGTAGAGGTACAAGAAGAAATGGACCAATAAGTCCCAGAAGAAATTTACCAATGTGTCTCATCTTCGAACTTTAAGTTTGAAATAAATGTTACGATGTGCACAATTTGGATAAAATCTAACATTCCATTCATCTGATATTGCATTTGTATACCCTTCAACACTGTGTCTTTGTGCATATGTTAGTAACAGGAAAAAGGAAGATAGACACATGGTTCCTTTTGAGAATGACTTTCACTTTCTAAATCGGTTTATGCATGTCCGTCTGTCCATGTATTTTTGTGAACAAAGTACAGGTTGCATTTATGGTCCGATTTGGATGAAATTTGGCATAGGTCACTTATTTGGTTCAAGGACGAACCCTATTGAAATTGGGAAAACTCGATTCAGATTTAGATATATTTCCCATACATATTTTCGTCCGAATTAATGTAAATGGTATACCAAAGTCCCTATATATCTTTCGATTTGCACAAATTTTGGCATAGCGTACTGAATTAAGTCTAGAATGATGTATGCTAAGTTTCGTGAAAATCGGTTCAGATTTAGATATAGCTCCCATATATATTTTCGTCCGATTTTAGATAAATGGTGTATAAAAGCCCCTATATTATATTTGATTTACACGAATTTTGACATAGCATTCTGAATTAAGGGATTTATATTAATTTGGTGACAATTTAATTATTTTTATGTTTTTATTAAAAATAAAATTATTCATTTCAAAAATATGAACTTTGAATATAATAGGTACCATTTTCCATTAAATTTGCAACGATTTTTTATTAAAATAATAAGTAACGTATCTTTACAATCCGGATTTTTGAGTCAAATAGGTCAATAAATCCGGATTATAGGATACGCAATGGGTTGTGAAATGCAGTCCGGATTACCGAATAATCCGGATTGTCGAGGTCCGGATTATCAAGTTTATACTGTATATAATTGAAGATTTAAAAGAGAAAAAAAAATAATTTACAAAAAAATTTTGTTATTGTTTTGTTGTTGTTTTTTGTAATTAAAGAAAAGTCCTTATTTTTGATGGCGGGCATGATAACTCCTCACTGGAACATCGGAATCCGAAAATTCCAACGGTGTTAGAAAGAGTACATGTCTGGCTCTCGTATGAACTAGAATTATTGACTTCGCTCTAAAATTAACAAAATGGTGGACCTTTGAAAAAATATTTTTGGAAAATCGCCGAATTTTTACCAAAAACCTAGTTAAAAAATAAGGAAGATCTTCACCGATTGGCTTTATCCTAGTTCATGCGAGAGTTATACACTCCCAGAGAAACGTTGCAAAAAAATCGTGCCCGCCATTCGCAAAAAAATGTTTAGAGAAAAACGCGTTTAAAGTTTGAGAAGCCAATCAGCCGTCACTTGATACTGACACAATAAATCGGCTATATCTTCAAGAGTTCTTGAGATTTTCACTTGAAATTTTGTAGAGACATTCTTTAATCAGTGTAGATTCGAATTATATCAACAAAAATTTTGACCCCGAGAATGGGGGGGGGTCCCCTTAAGGCTAGAATGATGTGTGCTAGTGTTGCCCACAGGCAACAAAATGTTTTAGGGCTTATATTTAATATGCAGCTAGTAGGTATATATTCTTTGGATTTCATATATCAAGACTTGATTGATTATGGACGACACATATCAAAAGAAAAATCTATTTTTTGGTAAACTTATGAGCTTTTTAATATAGAGAAGACGGCAAAAATGTATACAGTACTAATTTGTGTATACAGTCAAAATTTAAACACTTCGTATTCGAATTGTACGAAAAATGAATATTGACAATAATAGTAAACTATTTTCCTTCGATTTTGCATTTGGGTTTCTTGATATTGGACTTTTATTTTTCAGAAAGAATGTACTGTATCTCCCGAATGCAAGAATGTAGCGATGCCAAATTTTTTTCATATCCAATTTGGGTAGTTGCATTGAATCTGTGAACAGAAAATTGTTCTATGAGTAAGGAAAAAAATTCCGGCCACAAAGGGTTAACATAAGTTGTGTCAAATGTTGTTGGAATCTGTTCAGATTTAGATATAGCTCCCATATATTTTTGTCCGATTTTAAGTAATCGGTGCACCAAGACCCAAAATATGGCCATAGGCACAATACGTACTGATGTTAGTATAACCTAACCTGTTGCAAGTTTCGTTGAAATCGGTTCAGATTTGGATCTTTAAAATATTTTTCAAACAAATTATGCACCTCATGTTTTTAAAATTGACACGAAATTTTGCACAGCGTTCATAGAATGAATAATTGCGTTGTAGACCGACTTCATGTTAATAGGGCTCCAAATAATCAACTGGTGTCCGATTAAGATTTGCTTTATTATTTTGTCACCCTCGGCGGACAAAGCCATACATTCCCCACTAATAAATAGTTGTTTTTTTATATAAACATCAAACTGGGATTAAGCCTGACTATTTTGCAAAAACAAATTTTTGTCACATTCTAAACAAACGACTGTATTATCTGTCCAAATGAAAAATTTGGTATAGGTTGCAGAATGACATGTTTATGGACCTAATTCGGTTCACCTTTAGATAAAGATGGCATATTTTAATTCATCCAATTTCATGTTGATGGTTCTTTAAAAGCGCGACGTCTGTTAGGAGGCATCTGTTAAATATATGCAAAGTGGTGAAGGGTATCATATAGTCGGCCCCATCCGACTTTACTACTTTCCTTACTGTTTTTTTTTTATGAAATCGACTTTTCTCTTCTCAAATCAGAACAATCCCCTGATTGTTGGGACAATCAAATGAGTTTTCGTGGCTGTATTTAAATTATTCGAACTGATATCTAATCTTCGATTAAAATAATATCTTGTATATAGTATAATTATTATGGAAGCCTCCTTCTTTAAAATACTCTGTGGGAATTATTAAATTCCATTTTTTTCATATATTTCTAAGAATGTCACTTATGTAGGACCAACAAATAAAATGGAGACTACTCGAAGTGTAAGTTCATTAGTAAAACAAAACCACTGTTCAGTTTTATGTTTTAAGCCTAGGAAATGCATTTAAATCTCAATAATGCACATTTTTTGGGTGATGATAAACCAGTTTTCCAAGTCTTTAAGCTTAGGCAACCATATAAGCGTAAATGTGTTTCTGTGTATTTGTTGAGAAATTTACAAAAAAAAATTTACATATGGTGTGGCTCTATTAAAAACATAAATATGTTTACGTGTTACATATTTCAATACGAACAACGTCGTCGCCTTTATCAATTCTCTATTGAAAGCTTATACAATATATGTTTTTTTTTAATTTATAATAGTATCTATCTGAGGGAAAACAACAACAGCAAGTTGTCCATACACAACTCAATTCCCCCCAAAGAAAATACAGCAGCAGCAACATAACTTTTAAGTTTCACTTTCAAAAAAAAAAAAAAAAAAACTCTGAATATGGACATAAAGAGAAAGAAAGAAAACTTGAGACACGTCATTATTCTTGAACACGTTGTCTGTTTTTTTATACTCCCATATAAATACAAATACAAAAAAATATCGTAGAGAGAAATAAGTTGAGAATGTTAAACAATTTCAGTGGCTGGTTTATTGTAAAGACCGGCATTTACTTAGCTATTATTTTTTTTTACTGAAATGGCTCGAACAGGTAGAATAAATAAAAACAAGTACTTTTGTATATGTAGGTTAATTGTTGAATTATTTGTTTTATTTATTTTTTTAAAGCTAAGCCAGCCATCTTCTTTTTTCTCTTAAGGTAGCAAATCAATTCTCTTAGTTTAGTTTTTTTTTTTTGTTTCATAATCAAATCTGTTGCTTGCTCTATGTAAGTTATACCTTATCACAATATATATTTATTTGATAGTAATTTTGTATTGGCAGAATATTGCCGCAGTTATTCGTTCGAATAACTTGAATGGGAACTATAGATGCTGGCTTTATCAATACCAAAAAAAAATATATGCGCTACTTGTGTATAGATAGATAAGATTTCCCATATTATTCGTAAGACAATAACAACAATTTGCCAAGATATTTCTGGGAAATTCTTCCACAAAAAGAATATTTATAATTACATATTGTTTTTACACAATTGAACATTTTATTTTGACAAATTTTTGTTTTTTGCCCAACTACATATCTTATCTATAGAGATTCACCCGAAAAAAACCCCAACCTGTGTGTAAGTGACAAAAGTCACGGTAATAGATATAGATCATGTATTTATTTACTTCTTGTACAAAATCACCTTGAATTTTTTGAAACTGTTAACCGATAAGAAATGATGGTGCTGCGTATCGAAACATGTAACAACCAACTATCAAACATAAAGGTCAAATAGCTTGTCGTTCGTATTGACATACTATAGGCGTGTGTTACCGTTGTCTATAGAAAAAATGCTATTGAACTCTTTTTTTTCTTTTGTTTAGATAACAGTTTTTGTATTCAGTCTCCTTATAATTGCTTACCAATTTTAAAACGAAACAAAAAAATATCTCTGAACCTTAGATAACAAATGTTATTTAATTTTGTTGTGCGTCTGCATCATAAAAAAGATTTTCAAATCAGTTATTTGTTTCGCATCATTTATTGTTTATCATTGACTTGTGCGGCTGCTGTTGCTTCTGGTGGTGGTAAAGAGTTTGAATTTTATTAGCCATGGACAAGGTAAACGTTTAAAATTACACAGCATCAATATTTATTTTTTAGTATTTTTTTCTGTCAATTTTGTTTAAACGTGTTTATATCTGGTGTCAAATAATCTGCAAAGTACATTAGTTTTTATCCAATATCTATGCATATTATTATGAAATTATATATAGAAGGAAATCATGCACTGTGAAAGTTGAGTGACAAAAATGATTTTGAATCTGGAATATTAAAAAAATTAAACGTCACCAACGTTGCTTCTGTTGGTCAAGGGGCATATTGGTAATTGATAATTTGTGATTATATCGAAGTTTCGGCAAATACAAGAAAGTGGTCGGCATATTTATTGTGACAAATGTGGATTGTTTGCAATTAGTTAATTGCTCAGCCTTATGGCTAATGAGAAGGGTGTATACACGTTGCTACGTTAAAAATGTGCCTCATCGAAATATTGGTTTAAGACCCAATCAGTCGCACTCCGGATATTCGCTTGGGAGAGATCTCGCTTGTGAAATTTTTTTTCGCTTTCACATTCTCGCCTTATTCTGAAGGAGAAAAAAATGTGAGACGCGAATTCAAATTTTCGAAAATTGTGATAGAAAAAAGATTCGGGTTACCATGTTGTAATAGGTGTTGCCCCATTGTAATTTAATATTGTAATATTTTTCAATATTTTATATATTAATTTTTTTAATTGTTACTTTTTTGGTATTTAAATGTGTTGACAATATAAATGTGAAATATCAAGAATCCGTTTGCTGCTTTTTAATTAAAAGAAAATAAATTAAAGTTTGAAAGTATGGCAACATAAAAAGGCATGTGAAACCGCTGTTTATTGTTTTGATGCAATTTGGTGCAACAACTACAACAGATTTTGAATAAAATAACTTTTTTATATGATGGCAAAAACCACACACGATAAATTTGAAAGAAAAGGCATTTTTTGAAGCTTTATTATTGTTCTTTCAGCCTTATGGGTAATGAGGTATACTTGGGCTTTGATACGGTGAAAATGTGTCTTATCGAAATATCGGTTTTAGACCCCAAATCCGTTTCAGAAAAATTGGAGTCGATTTACATATGACCTGAACCAAACTTTGCACAACCTATTACATTTGCCAAGCCTAGATCAAGTTGAAGATGGGGCCCATTGGTCCACTATTTCTGGCACCTCCCCAGAAAATGGTCAAAAATGTGCTAAAAATTAATTTTATAATAACATGCAAACGGACTATCCGATTTGAACCAAACTTTGTACAACCTATTACTTTACCAAGTCTAGATCATGTTTGAAGATGGGACCCATTGGTCCACTCCTTCTAGTACCTCCCCACAAATGGTCAACATTTTCAATATTTGTAAATCCAATATCTGGCGAATGGAATGTCCGATGTTAACTAAACTTTGCACAACTCATTATCTTTGCCAAGTCTAGATTAAATCCGAAGATGGGATCCATTGGTCCACTCCTTCTGGTACCTCCCCCACAAATGGTCAACATGTTCAGTATTAGTAAATCCAATATCAGACGAATGGAATTTCTGATTTGAAACAAAATTGGCACAACCAATTCCGAAGATGGGACCCCGTAGTCAACTCATTCCGGTACCTCCCTCACAAATGGTCAATATTTTATAAAATTTTATCAACATTAAATCCGAAACCTCTTTGATAAAACATTTTTCTTATATAAAGATAATAATAAAATCTGTGTGTCATTCCGAAGAGTGACGAACGGCAACACCGACTGACGCTTTTTTACTTGTTTTTATTTGAGTTTTTCAATGTTAAGCATCAAACAAATTTGGTTATGTGGTTTTCTAATACGTTTTAAAATTTGTTCTCAAGAGACAGATCCCCACACAAAATGTCTTTTTTCGCCTCCAAATTACATCAAACACTGCTTAAATATTTCTTATTGCATTTCTAACATATCGTGGCAATATTTAGTTGAGCATGTATGGTTATCAATAGGATTTCCAAAGGCATTGTATTTGTTGTTCTTGAGTTAAAAATATGCATATAACCATTTATAATATTCAAAATCGTCATAGAATAAGTATTGTGTAGACATTTTACAAAAAAATATTTAATCCTTATATTTTTTAGTCAGCTCTCTTTAAATTTAATAGCGAAAAATTTCGAACAAAATGTCATCACATTCTCCCACTCCCTGTAATCCATAATAACTAATTTTTTGAACTTGATTCAGAAGAAGGGGAAAGCAAACAAAAAACCGCTGCGTGTTCTGGTTCAGAATAACATTAAAGGGAAGAGCGAATAAATTCACGATGAATTGATGTCCAGAATAAGCCTCCATGTTTCTTCGGACGAAATCCGTTTTGAAGGGAGTACCCGATTTCATTCAAACATTGCACATTGCAATATTCATTCCGAACTTAGGTCAAGTTCGAACAAAGAGAAATATCGACGAACAGATTATCAAATTTGAATAAAACATTGTACAGCCTATTATCTTTACCAAGCCTAGATCTAGTCCGAAGACGGGACCCATTGGTCCACTCCTTCTGGTATCTCCCCCACAAAGTGATCAAAATTGTGCGAAAATGCATTTTATAATGAGTCCCATCGGTCCACTCACAATTAGTCAAAATTTTGCTGAAAATTACTTTTTTATTATAATGCAGACGGAATATCCGATTTACAACCTCATATTTTAACCATGAAAAGAAAGTTAGAATTAAGGAAAATTTGATTAAGCATCTTCAAATCGGTTATTCCGTAAATAGTGTCATATCCCAAGAATTGTTTTCGAAGGCATGTCTTCCCCACACGCTCTGCAACTGCTGCTACTCTCGCATACAATCTTGAATATATGTGCGCTTTGGCTGAGGTGTCCCATGTGTCCATGAGGGTACTGGATAGTGTAGTGGTAATTCTAGCTTATTGATTGGCTATGTCTTTGCCTGTGACTCCTGTGTGACTCGGTACCCATATAATTCGTACAGGTCCTTGTTGTGAGAAATTATTAATGGTATTTATACATTCCAGTACCGTTTTGGATTTAACTGTTTTGTAGGACACTGCATTTATAGGTTGTTTGCTATCCGTAAATATATAAGTTGTATTTTGTCCTAGGTTTGACTTAACCAGTTAAGACACCCTGTTATATCTTGAACCTCCGCCTCGTTTTGTGATCTGCAAGGCGAATAGAAATTTCGGTACCCGGTTCTTTAATAGAAGTCCCAATCCAGTCTTTCCTCCTAGTCGAGAGCTATCTGTGTAGCAAAAGTTACGAGCAGGCATCTGAACAAGTGTTCCCCACCGTATGAATACACTCGTTTCAGGTATGCAGTCTGAAAAAAGGTATTGATTGTGGACCCAATATTTACCTGTAATGTTTTTTTATGCGGTCGTATTGTTATATGATTACTATTTTCAAATCTTCAAACGATCTGCCCTCCACTGACTTTCATGTTTATTCGTCTTCGCGAAAACGACATCTTTATTATTATACACATTTTTTTTCAATTCAATTTAACATTATAATATTTTTTTCTTTTTTTATTTTAGGTCATTCGACGCGGTAAAAATATTCTGCCCACAGTTGCCCGCCTGTGTTTGATTGCCACATTCTTTGAAGATGGTCTTCGTATGTACTTCCAATGGAATGAACAACGCGAATATATGGATATGAGCTGGGGTTGTGGCAAATTTTTGGCTACTGTATTTGTATTAGTTAATTTAATTGGACAACTGGGAGGCTGCGGTATGGTCATTGCTAGATTTAAGGTTGACATTGCTGTTGGTGTTCTATTCTTTATCGTTGTATTGCAGGTGAGCTACTTTGTTTTAATATTATATTTAAATATATAATTTTTACTGATAATTTTTCTCTCTCTGTTCTATCCTTGCCAGACAATTGCCTACTCTATTCTGTGGGACATTCAATTCTTGTTGCGTAATTTAGCTTTAATTGGTGCACTACTCCTGGTATTGGCTGAATCACGTGTCGAAGGACGTAGTCTATTTGCTGGTGTACCCACATTGGGTGACAATAAACCGAAAAATGTTATGCAACTCGCTGGACGTATTTTGCTTGCATTTATGTTTATTACATTGATTCGTTTCGAATTAAGTTTCTTGCAAGTAAGTGGAAAATTTGGTCCTTGAAAAAATATTCTTTAAAAAATCCATGCCTTGTGTTGGTCCTTGAAAAAATATTCTTTAAAAAATCCATGCCTTGTGTTGGTCCTTGAAAAAATATTCTTTAAAAAGTCCTTGCCTTGTGTTTGTCCTTGAAAAAATATTCTTTAAAAAAAGTCCACGCCTTGTGTTGGTCCTTGAAAAAATATTCTTTAAAAAATCCACGTTCTGTGTTGGTTCTTAAATAAATATTTTTTAAAAAATCCACGCCTTGTGTTGGTCCTTGAAAAAATATTCTTTAAAAAATCCACGCCTTGTGGTGGCTCTTATTTCTAGTATTCTCTTATTAATTATTTGTTTTCTTATATTCTTTTCAGATCCTTCAAGATATTGTTGGTTCAATCCTGATGGTTTTGGTAACAATTGGTTACAAAACAAAATTGTCTGCCTTAATTTTGGTTGCCCTCTTGACTATCTTAAATTTGTACCATAACGCGTGGTGGACCATTCCCTCGTACAAACCTCTCAGAGATTTTCTTAAATATGACTTCTTCCAGGTAAGTTATCCATAGACCGCGATATTAAAAACTAAAAAACTCACAAAAAAATATTTTTGTTTTGCAGACCCTATCAGTTATTGGTGGTTTATTGATGATTGTGTCATTGGGTCCCGGTGGTGTATCTATGGATGAACATAAAAAGAAATGGTAGATGATGATGACGATGACAAAGCAACAAACAAATTTTATACAATAAAACCACCACCCCCCAACCACCATGTGCATCATCCACAAAAAATTCTTCTTTAATTGTATACCATTTATGATTATTTTTTTAATTTTAATTGGTTTTTGAGCTCTATGGTAAAAAAGAACAAGAAGAAGAGGTACGAAGAGGAAGGAAAAAAAACTTATAAACACGACGAAAAATTCACTCAGTTTTTATATATAAATATATTTTTTTAATAATTTTATTGTATTCTGTTGTGTTTGTATTTGTTTAAAAGTTTGAATTTGACCTACAAAAAAAAAGATTCTACAAATTATTTAATTTTTTTTTACAAAACAAACCATAAAATGGGAATAAAATTCAATAAAAATGATATAAAAAATATTAAAATACAAAAACAACAATTTCAACTGTACAATTTATTGCAATGTGGCACAAAAACAAACAAAAAAATATTAAAAAATTACAGTATAACAAAAACAAACGATTTGATTTAGCGATTGTAAATTGCTCATATTTCCTGACCCCGCCCCCAACGTTATGACTTCTATTACCTACCTTACTGTAATCCTTATATTGTTTGAAGATTTTTTTTGTTTGATACATTAGGCATATTATGTTTCCATTTTCTTCAAATGTCTGTCCACTATCATTTAAATATATATATTTTTTCCTGTGTGTGTTATAATTTGTTCCATACTATGTATATTCCTAGTAGTAATTTTAAGAAAATAAAACAAAAAACATAAATCCAACTTTTTATAATGCCAACTGGACTTGAAAAAATAATTAATATCATGTGTTTTTTATTTTCAATATACGCAAAAGTATCGATAGACTGTTTTAAAATGCTTGTGTTTTATTATGCATGTTTGGGAAAGTTCGATTTGATTTTCTATTTTGATAGTCAGTATAAATGAGACAATTTTTGGAACATTTTTATTCGATCTATTTTACAACTAAGCCCCGTGGAAAGGCTAACTCTAATACAATGATATATGAAGAAGAAGGTAAGTACAGGGTTATCCATTTCGTGGTTTCATTCAAACTTTGCACATCTTAATATTTCTTCCAAACCTTCATGAAGTTTGAAGATGTGGAATATCTGTCCGCTCCTCGTGATACCTCCCTCACAAAATGGTATGGACCCGTTGGTCCACTCCAAAGACGAACCCTATCGAAATTGAGAAAAATCTGTTCAGATTTAGATATAGCTCCCATATATATTTTCGTTCGATTTAATGTAAATGATGCATTACATTTCGATTTACACAAAATTTGGCATAGGGTACTAAATTGTGTCTAGAATGATGTGTGCTAAGTTCCGTGAAAATCGGTTCAGATTTAGATATAGCTACCATATATATTTTCGTCCGATTTCATGTTAATGGTGTACCAAATCCCCTATATTTCTTTCGATTTGCACGAATTTTGGTAAAGCGTACTGAATCGAGTCTAGAATGATCGGATTTAGATATAGGTCCCATATAAATCTTTCGAGTTTCGAGATTTAGATATAGCTCCCATATATATTTTCATCCGATTTAATGTAAAGTCGCTGTATTTCTTTCGATTTGCACGAAATTTGGTATAGCATACCGAATTGACTCTAGAATGATGTGTGCTAAGTTTCGTGAAAATCAGTTGAGACTTAGATATAGGTCCCATATATATATTGGTCCGATTTTATGTAAATAGTGTACCAAAGCCCCTATATTTCTTTCTATTTGCACGAAATTTGGCATAGTGTACTGAATCGAGTCTAGAATGATATGTGCTAAGATTTAGATATAGCTCCCATATATTTTAAATGGTACACCAAAGTCCCTATATATCTTTCGAGTTGCACGAAACGCGTCAATTTTATTTGATTGACACCTCTCAGAAAAATGTTTATCACAGGGAGAGGAGTTTTATACTAACGGGGATTGGGATTCCAAAAGTTCCGACAATAAGACCATTTTTATTTACTTTGTTGTTCCATTCTGTTATTCAACGGTAGTGTTATGCAGGTTTTTAATACCAAAAATCCTATGAGTAATATAATATGTCCAAAATTCTGTTTTAAATGTTGCAATATGACATGGCGATAAATCGACCTTGAATTTTATTCCGATACAACTTTTGAAGACTCCGGTGAACATTTCCCCTTTATACAGGGTGGTCCAAAAAGGGCTATATTTTTTTAGTTTTTTTTTATAGATTTTTTTTATGTTTTTAAATATTTAATTCATGGAATTTTTTTACATTTAAGTGTGAAATATAACATCTCTCAAATAGCATAAATTTTCTTGCAAATAAAATTGGCTCTTTTAACAGCAATTTCCATTACTGCCCGTAGAGTTTCTGGTTCCAAGTTGCTTATTTCTGCTTGAAGGTTGTGCTTAAGCTCCTGAATTGTTTGCGGTTTATTGATAAACACAACTCCCTTCAAATAGCGCCACAAAAAAGTCTGGGTAAATCTGGTGAACGTGGAGGCCAAGCAAAATCAAAATTTCAGTAAATTTTTTGAATAGCATATTGCAGGCGTGCCTGATGGTCTTGGGGGAGCAGTTGCTGTACCATTTGAATTTTATACGGAAACAATTTGAGTTCCCCCTTCAAAATTCTTTGCAGGGATGTTCTGGAGATTATCTGGATATACATGTTAAAATTGAAGTAAATAGAAATAGATTCCCAATTGAGTACAACGACGACGAGTAGAGATCTTCGTTTACACTCTGTCGTACAGTCTCCACAACTGCTTCATTGCGCAGAGATCGACCTCTTCCTCTTCCTGGAAGATCTAACACTCTTCCATGTTCCTCAAAACGGGAGACTAAGTTCCTAATCATGTTGTGACTGGGTGCTGTTCGGACATTAAAATGACAACGATAATTTAGTTGAGTTGTAATAATTGACCTTCCAGAAGAATAAAAAAATAAAATGTTTTTGACGCGTTTCTAAACATATGCAGCCATGATTTATCTCCAAAAACCAGTAAATAACCCACAAGAGACAAAAAAATTATTAAAAATAAAAAAAGATATAACCATTTTTAATCCTTCAGTCTTTTTCATGCCACCCTCTAGTAAGGGGTATACAAATTAAGATAAATTCCATTGGGAGTTCTTACTTCACACATTATCATATTTTGATAAAAAATTCCAATCATGGGATATAACTACATTATAACTTAAGTCCCGACATTACTTTCATGTTTTAAAAAAATCTGATGGATTTTATAAAATACAATTTGTATTAATTGGAACTTTTGAGCGAAAAATTAATAACACTAATAAAACACAATATACTATCCCATTATATCGGCATGTCTTATATAATAATAATGTCACTTATAACACAATTTCAATTTGTTTAGATTAAACATTAAATACTACCCACCACCAGCAGATAGACCGCCAAAAATTATGCACTTAGATAAAATAGGGACACTGATAATAATACCCTACCACATCTTGCATTTTCCTCTTGCCACACAATTGAAAATAATGCAAATTTAAATTATTGTTGTTGTTTTTCTTTATCGTGTATTACACATTTCATCAGTACATTTATTTAAACTTTACGTGGTGATAACTCAAGTATATTTTCTTATTGTTTGTTTTTCATGTGAATATAACTTCATTTATTTGTAATTAACCATAACATGATAGCGCCATCATCATGGGCGATCAATGTTTCGGTACTGAATGGTAATTTTCGAATTTGGAATTCGTTTAAAATTATGTTTTGTGGATTTTTCTTCGAATTGTATTTGTATTATTATTATGCCTAAGGCTGGCTAGTAACAGCAATATTGGATGTTTAATCCAAGGCAGCAGCACCAGAGATAATTTCAATCAATTCACGGGTAATGACAGCCTGTCTGGTACGGTTGAATGTCAATGTCAACTTCTCAATCATTTCACCGGCGTTCTTGGAAGCGTTGTCCATAGCAGTCATACGGGACGATTGCTCGGAGCAGGCGCTCTCCTTCATGGTGTAGAAGATGAGGGAAGCAAGGGAATATTCCAAATAGCTTTGGATGACATCGGCATCCAAGGAGTCGTAGACAGCCAATTTGTCGGACTTTTCGACTGTGTTTGAGCTGAAGATGGGCAGTGTGGAGCATTGGTACGACACAACGGACTTGAAACGGTTGTAGACGATGCTGCCTTCGGTGAAGTCATAACCGCACTTCATAACTTCATGAGCGATGCGAGAAGCATCAATGAAGGTGGGTGGCAAACGGCCAACTTCATTGGCGACGAACAAAATGTCCTTGCCATAGAGACGGGACAAAATGGAACGGGACTTGTCACCGACACAGATGATCTTGGTGTTGGAGGAGTCCTTCATCATTTCGTTACGGATGAAACGAGCAACACCGGTATGGACAGCGCCGCACAAACCACGATCAGAGGTCATGGCAATGAACAATTTCTTTTGTTCGGCCTTATCGTCCGATTGGATTTCGGTCTTCTCGAAGAACTGTTGGGCACCCAGACCATAGGGGCGAGCAGCCTTCAAGTCACGTTCAGCACGCGAGTACTTGGCAGCTGATACCATCTTCATGGATTGCGTAATCTTCTGAATGTTCTTAACGGACTTCAAGCGAATGGAAATGGCTTTCAAAGTGGCCATACCACGCTGTTGCTGGGCCTGCAAAGTAGCCTCAACGGCCAAAGGGACCAATAAAGTTGCAGCACGTTGGGAAAACATTTTGTTAATCGCTCGAAGGTTCCGTGTGGTATGCTGAAATGCAATAAAACAAAATTAAATTCACTCAATTAGATAATTTTCTTTTCCAAACACACACAAAAAAAATTCTTTGATTATGCAAAACACCGATTGGAATTTTTTTTACCAGAATTTTTCACGACACGACTGACACACTGACAGAGGCTACTCTTATGTAAGTCAGATAGGTGGTAATGTCAGAGATGATATTTTTGGCAAATAAAAAAAATTTGCAAAATATCTGCTGTCAAATGTCAAGCCGGCTAACGGTGAAGTGTGTTTATGGAAGTGAAATGTTCTGAATTTAATATTGAATGTAGACATTGTTTCTATGCATAAAATAGGAAAACAAAAAAAATGATTTACTTACGAATAAATAGAACTTACATTAAGATGTTATAATAAACGAAACTCGAAATATTTACTACTAAAACTAAAAATACCTTCTGTTACAGCTGTGTATTTTGACGTTTTTCATGAACGATTGCACAGCATTGCACTTGGCTGCCAAAATAAGAGTAGAACGTAAAGGCGACGTAATAGACGTAGTGATTTCATAGTTTTTTACAATAGGTGTGTTTGTTTTTTGAATAATTTGTTTATTTTTGTTGGACACCGTACCGATGAAGGAGTATTTATTTTTATGTATTAATTATCAAACCATTAAATTATGCAGGAGTCTATGTGTATGTTTTTTAATGTAATCCTGAGCGATTTCGAAAATTGTGGTTATGTTCCCATACTGCAAGAATCTTTTATTTTTATTTTTTCCGATCTCATAAGTGAAAAATAGTTATTGTAGTACAAATTTGTATATTCTTGAAGGTTATGGAAGAGATTAATTTATACTAAACATAGAATTACTGCAAATAGAACATTTTACGAAAAACAAAAATGTTATCGATTTTTTCTGGGTTTCCTTTTCATTAGAAAACTTCTTCCAATAACCTCGGCTCGAAAGAGAAAAACACACATAACAATCATTTAAACAAGCATCGCCCTTACGTAAGGGGACCAGACTTTGAAAATTAAAATAGATGACAAAAAGTAAAAAATATATATTTTTAATAAAATTAATAGTATTTGCATAAAACATACAATTGGATTTACTTAAGGTACGTTTAGATTTACGAAATCCGCTTTTAGACTACTACGTTTAGACTACAAAATCCACTCGTTCACAAATGTCAATTCCATTGTGTATACTTCACGTTAATCCTGTTCAAAAATCCAGTGGATTATATTTGACGTATAAGTAATGGAAATGACATTTGAGATCGAGTGGATCTCGTAAATCTAAACGTACCTTTACATACGAATTTTCAAAGTTGGAAAAATTCAACTATTAAAGAACATAGTTTTATTTTTCTCTTTTGTTGAAAATAAAAACAAATCAAAAAGAAGTTATAAAATGTTCAATAAGAATGTGAAATATTTGCACAGATTTTATAATTTTTTAATTTAGTTTCGCGATTTATTTTAGTTCGCTAGGTGGTATGGATTTGACGTATTTGGGTAATACGGCCGTACAAAACATTTGCCATAGTGGGAAAATGAAAATTTTTATACGCCTCGTTGCAATTTAGGTAAAAGGTCGTTTACATTGAACCGGATTTGGTTAAATCGAGTGGGTTTAAATTTTCAATTCCTTTGAATATATACCAAATAAATCCTCATAAAGTAGGTTAACCCTGTAAAAAGTTCTAATGTAAATGCCGTATAACGTTGTAATAATTAATAATAATTATAGGGAAATTTGTTACTCAATTAGAACTATTATGAATGTTTTATAAATATATAGATGACAATGACGGCAGATTATAGAAAAATATGACAGAGGACACAGATTTAACAGATGACAGCCAGTTCAAATAGATGATTGTCCTCTAAAAAAGAGTGACGTATGGTCACATTACCATAGAGGCAAAATTCAAATAAATAAAAATTATTCCAGCTGTGCACGCATGGCATAACTATACAAGGTAGTCTCATGCAGTCATATGTGTCCAATTTTTTCATAAATTTGCTTTTGACAACATTCCGCTTTCAAAATTTAAATGAAAATAACTTCCTTCGAAATGTACGCACATCTTGTGTCCTGTGGCAAAACACTCCCTGCCTATAAAACCTATAAATATAAATTGCAACATTCTTTGTTAAATCTTGAGAACAATGTGAGCTTAAGAAAAAATATTTTTTTTAATTTGTTGACTTTGCCAATCGTCATGCGTAACATTTTATGGAATTTATATTTAATTTTATTTGAAATTGATATATAAATTCCATAAAGATTATTGCAATGGAACGGACCATATATTTGGTATAAATATTGGGTTAAGCCATGGTATAATTTTTACAAAGTAGGGCATACCTAACATCTGATTACAATTTTTCCTCAACGGAGGCTGTTCTATAAAATAAAAAAAAAACATATGGTCTTATCATTTTTTACTTCGATTAAGTATTTTCCTTTATAATAACGAAGAAAATAGTAAAATCTTGTAGATTCTTGTAGATTGGGAACATACTAATAATTTGTGTATGTATTTATTTGAATACCATGTCAAATAAATTGAAATTCAACTGAAATATATTCAGATTGAAATGCAAATGATTTTTACTGCGTTCTTCTGGAAATAATGATATGTTCCCGTACTGCAAGAATCTACGATTTTTTACTATATTATATTTGAAATTAGAAGTCATTTCAAATTAGATTCTGAAACAAAAATATTAAATTGGATGATTAACATGTTTATTTACACAAAATAACGGTGAGTGTATAGCACCCTTAACCTTATATCGCAAAAAAATTTTAATCGATTTTAGACTTATCGATAAATCGATTAAATCCTATGCTATAATCAAGAAGCATATATGTAAACATTTCAGTTGATTTATTTGTTTGGAAACTTAGAAAATTCTATAAGAATACAAATAAGGTTTTCAATTTATTTATCCTAATATGAGCAATCCCCAAGATGAATTGTGTCCACCTCCATCGGAAGATGATGAATTAACATTACCACGTGCCAGCATCAACAAAATAATCAAAGAATTGGTTCCGTCTGTACGTGTCGCCAACGAAAGTCGAGAACTTCTACTGAATTGTTGTTCGGAATTTATACATCTTATTAGTTCCGAAGCCAATGAAGTGTGTAATGTTCGAAATAAGAAAACAATAAATGCTGAACATGTTCTCGAAGCATTGGATCGCTTGGGATTCAAAGATTATAAACAAGAAGCTGAAGCAGTGCTGAACGATTGTAAAGAAGTTGCAGCAAAACGTCGTCGCCAGAGTACGCGTCTTGAAAATTTGGGCATACCCGAGGAGGAGTTACTGAGACAACAGCAAGAACTATTTGCAAAGGCACGCGAAGAACAAGCTCAAGAGGAGCAGCAGCAATGGATGAGTCTGCAAGCATCGTCGGTACAACAAAGTCGATCAATGCACGATGATTATGATGAGGGGGACGATGATGATTATTAGAGAGTACGTCTACCATTAAGAATGACTAATACTAAGAAGTAGATTTACTATATTTTTTTTAAATAAATTTACGAAAAAAATGTTTTTGATATAAGAGAACGAACGATTATGTAGAAATCACATTTTACTAAGTTGTAAAGAGGTCATTTCAATAAAGTCTTAATTTTGTAAATAAATAACAGTTGGTGTGTCATTCATTGTCAGGGATACAAATGATTTCTTTGTTGTTGTGATTACATACCTTAAGATGTAAAAATTAAACAGATTCATATTTCAATGAAACGAACACACACTTTAAATTATTTATTTATAAAATGGTTAAACTATGCTAGCTTTCTTTAACATTTAACATTATTTTTTCTATTTGTCTTGCAATCAATTCAGGATAATTTTTTGTTTCGCTGCTTTCCACATTGTCATAATCGCCAGGTTTATATTTTCCCAACAGTTCACTGTGTGTCTTCCAAAACTTCTCCCTTATTAGATCATCGTGTATGGGTACTATTAATTGTCTTTTAGCGTTGTCATCATTTATGGACACCTTTTTTCTTAACAAAATTGTACCTTTGCGGTACATAGCTGGTAGACTATTGTAATTTATACCAAATCGCGAAAATAGTAATTCATTTTTATCTGCCGAAAATGTACCCCTTAATTCTGCTTCCGCCTGCTGATTAGTTAAACCAGCCTTTAATACTAAATTCCAAAATGCTGTATTATACAAATTGTTAATGTGTACATCTGCCTGTCGCCAACTCAAATAATCTCTAAGATTTTGATCGGACGGATATAGTACAACTCGGCCATCAAAACATGGTGGATATTGAAGCGTTTTGTCACCCATCCAATTGGGCCAGTTCATGACATACGACGAGGTGAACAAACTCGTTACATACGACAACAGTTTAGAAGATCTTCGATTGAACACGTCTGCCTCCTTGCGAAATACAAATGAATATTCATCACTTTGTCCATAGGATAAAATAATATCACGAAATTCTTCCATAACCGTTTGAGCGGCATTGTTCATTAAATTCAAGGCTGAAAGAATAATGTTTTTTTTTTAATAAAAGTAATGAGACAAAAAAATAGGTCAGGACTTACCATTTGAATCATTTGGTTTCTCAAAATCATGCACCTTGGAGAACTTGTGAAAACCTTTACCATCAACACGAATCACAATCCAAACATTCGGTAGTATACTGTCATCTTTCTCATAATCCTTGACATATTCATATCGACTGCAGGCCATGGAGATTCCAATGTTAAAAAATCGTTTAGTTTTCAATTGCACTTGTATTGATTTCAATAATTTAATTGATGAAATCATTAATTTTATTTGAATAACATAAGAAGTAATAAACAAACGTGGCTTGTGAAGTATTCCAAAATAAACAGCTGATTTTTGTTGTTTATTGAAATGTGGTAGCCGAACAAGAGATTCGTGCACAGTGTTTCAAAAAAGTAGTGTTTTTAAATATGTATACCAAAACTGGTTAAAAGATTTCTATAAATTTACCCGTGATGTCACAGTGTCCTTGTACCCAAAAAGCTCAAGGCTTAGCCTTTCACAGTAGACACCTGCCCCCGTACCTTCTTCAATTTTGGATCCGTCTGTATAGAAAGCCAGATGAGGATTGCTACGTTTCCAGTCGTCTCTACTAGGGATAACGTCTTCTACATCGTCAAATCTCAGGACTGGTGATATATAGTCGCTAAAGTATACCTAATTCTGAACCGATTTTACAAACCTTAACACATGCCATTTTGAAATCAATTCAATATGAAATTTTCGTATAAATCGAATAAACAAAGTGAAACTTTATATGGTAGTTACATAAAAATCTAAATCGATTTTCGCACATTTCAACAGGTTCGTCCTAAGACATACTTTGTTTTCAATAATATTTTTTTAATGCTGTGTAAACTTTGAAGATGTGTTATAAAGAGGTTAACACTTTAAAATTGTTTAATTTGTATATTGCCGTCATCAAACTTTTCAAATTTATAAATGGAAAATCGAAAACAATATAAAATGTCAATTCTGTAAAAAATATCTTCGATTTTGTCTGCCCTGCATTGAGCATTTTGTCAGCTGTGGCAACTCTTCATCGTAAATACCCAACTTTTAACAGATTTTTATTGTATTGATTTTTTGTGTGGTGTAGAACACGTGTTAGTAGCCGTGTCTAAATAAAACTCCTTGTTTTTTTTTTTCGTATAAATAAAAATATATTTACATATTAACTGGCCCAGTCCAAAAAATAATGGTAGTAATGAGCCAGGTTAAAAAACCTAAACGTGAACTGTTCAATGCCGAACAAATCGATGATGGAGAATTGCAATCGGACGATGAAGGCGGTGCCGGAGAAAATGCCGAACAACAGGATGAAATGCAAAAAGAAATCAAAATTATTGCTCAAGAAGTGAAAATTGTCAAATCCCTAGCATGCAACGATCTGAACAAAAGGAATAAGCAAATGAAAAAGTTGCGCAAATGGTTGCAGCTACGCGCCCAATCATCCTTCCCCTTCCAACAGGAAGATTTCATGAGAATTTGGAAAGGTCTCTACTATAATATGTGGTATTCCGATAAGCCGTTGGTGCAGGAAGATCTGGCCGAACAGTATGGCAAACTGCTGGAGTGCTTCGAGGGCAACTTGGAGTTGAGTGTGAATTTCTTTGGTGCTTTCCTCAGCACAATGTGTATTCATTGGTTTGGCATAGATCAGTGGCGCATTGATAAATTTATGATGTTGACCCGTCGTATGCTGCGTTATATGTTCAAAATATTGAAAGCCAGCAAATGGGGCAAAGAAGCCGTGGAAATATTCAATAAACATGCCACCGAAACGGTTTTATTCGAAAATGTGACGGCCAAAGGTTTGACCATGCATTATTTGGATATTTTCTTTGAGGAATTGGCCAAGGTCTCCGAGGGCGATATTTCGGCAGAGCAAGTGGCACTTTTTGTGAAGCCATTTGTTGCGTTCACCACCACTCAGAAGGACTACCAGCTAATTTCACATTGCCGTACCAGGGTGTTCTATCATTTGCTATACCAAAGTGATCTGGGTAGGGAATACTCGGACAAGTACAATGCCTGGAAAGAAATGGGTTTCCCCACCAAACACATTGATGATTTGGAAAAGTGTGAGGACTCGGAAGAAGAAAATGCCGACGAAGAAGAAAACGAGGATGAAAATCAAGAGGAGGTAGAAGAAGACGAAAACAATCAAAACAAACACTTAGATCCACGTGCTGGTAATGTGGACGTATTTATGCCAGTATTGCCCTTAGATGCTGCACCAATTATTAATGATTTGGAAACCTTCCTCTATAAGGAGGAGTGTGCCACAAAACGCCGCAAGGTGCTGAGAAAACTTGTAGACACTTTCAAGACATACCAAAATGGTGAATTCCCATTGGGTATTAAGACAATGCCAAGATTTGAACAGAAATCAGAGGTGCCCCTAATTAAGGACAAAATCAAGCAATTAGAAAATTTGGAGAATGAATTATATGGAGTCGATAGGAAACTAAAACAGCTAACCAAACGCAAACGTAGAAAGCTTTTGAAGTCTTTGAATTACGACGAAATCGATGAAAGTAATTATGAACAGAAATTGGAAAAGGCATTGCCAAAGGACTATTTGGTTGAAAGAAGGAAAAAGTCTCAAAAGGCATTTATGGCTGGATGGCTGGAAGAAGAACTGGATGAGTCGGATATAAAACCCAAGAAGGCAAAGAAGCTTGAAAATATTACAGAAAAAGAAAATGATGATACCAACCAAAAGGTCACGACGAAGAAGACTAAAAAACAAAAACTGCTCGCACAAGGTGGAACAGAAAATGGTGTCGCTGGTGATGATGATGATGAACCCCAGAAGAAATTAAAACGTTTGGATAACAGCTTGACAAATGGTGAAAAGAAATCGAATAAAAAATCCAAGAAAATCAATGAAAGTCTTGCTCAAGAAGAAGAAGAAAACGATAATGGCAAGGAGAATAACTCAACAACAAATATTGAAAATAAAAAATCCAAAAAGGTCAAAGAAAATGATACAAACGAGAAGGCGGCCGCAAATGGTGGAGATGCAAAACTGAATAAGAAAACAAAAAAGGCAAAACAAGAAGAGGATGAATCAAAAAATGTACCCACCGCCGCCGCCACAACATTTAATGGCTCGCCAAATACTTCTGTAAAACAGACAAAAGTTTTAAAAATTTCCGATGGCTTACCCGAAACACCAAAAGCCAAACCTAAGGAACCAAAAGTTTTGAAAATTTCCGATCCCGATGAACAGATCACACCCAAAAGTAAGAAGTCACAAAAATCGTTAACATCAACACCGCTTAACGAATGGGATGAACCATTGGGAGAAGGTGAAATTGAATATTTTCTACCATCACGCAAATTACAGCTGAAGAAAGCCAATGCCGATTTGGTTGTGAATCCTTTGGCCAAAAGTCGTCTTAGTGCCAGTCAACAATCAACACCGTTGAACTCGAAAAAATTATCGCTGTCGACGGCAAATACACCTAGCACTCCAGGTGGTACGAAACGTGTCAAAATCGCCCTCAAGCACAATACTTCACAGAATCCTGCCGAATATATACAGCAAATTAAAAGTTCACCCAATATACCATATGATGCTAAAAAGAAACCAGGCAAGGGTCTGTTGAAACCTAACGCCATGCCCAGTCCCATAAATCCATTTTACAAAAAGAAGATCGGTTTGAAATTACTTAATGACACAATTTGATATTGTTGCCGAAAACTATCGTTTTTTAAAAAATAAGTCAATTTTTTTTGTTAATTTTAATTAAAGAAAAAGAAAAAAACAAACAACTTATAGAACGTTTTTTTAAGAAATAAAAACCATTTTTTAATTAGGTAGATCTGACTTGCATTCATTAATAAAAAGAAAAAAACATTAAAAACTTATTACACTTTTGCCTTTTTGTAATTTATTATTTGTATAACAAAAAAAATGTTTAGCTTGTTTTCGATGTAACGCTTAGTTGTTATAGTTGTGTGTTTTTGTTTGAGTGGTGGTGGTGGCATTTACCAGAAACTGGTCAATCAAACTCGAACACAGGTCTTCCTTGAGCATCCCAAGTATTTTTACATTTACGGAAAGCACAAACGAGGTAGAGGGCTGAAAAGAAGAAAACGGGACATTTATTATTTATGTTTAGAGAAAGTTTCAAAATTTGAAAAAATCACAATCGAACAGTTTGTTAAAAAACACACCAACAAATAAACGAGCACACACTTAATCTTATACTTTTATGTATAGAACTACACCGGATGAATAATTTAGTTAAACAGTTTTATTTGAAGGAAAAAAGTAAATTCAACTGAATTGAACATAAAAAATAGTTTATCACAACACCCCCGAAAGTTTTCATACAGCTATCGGCTGTGTTGGGTACCACTGTGACATCACGGGTAATGAAAATGCTGACGAATTAGCTAGACGCCGACCTCAATCTACAGATCTAGCAATCGAGGGCTCAATCAAACCACCCATCTGTCACTTTTTTCGGAACTTTGATGCGTTCTTCGACGAACGAGTCAATGAATTCTGGCACAACGAACCTAGGTGCAAAGTTTCAAGATCTATCTGGCCGACTCTGTCAACCAAATGAACAAACTCACAGTTGAACCTGTCTAAAGCTGAAATCCAGTCACAGTCTACTGGGTGCATACTTTCCACCATATCTAAGCTTCTATTCAACTATGGAACCTGCTTTAATCTACAACATCATTAGAAACCTTAAGTGGTTGGGAAAGTGCAACCTTAGAACGTAATATTTCTGTCCGAATTTTCTATAGTCATCGAAACTACTTACCTAACTCCTCATACTTTCTTGTTTTCTTAGCTTCTTCATTTTTCTCATTTCTTCTATCCCCCCTTTTCTTCTCCTCTACAGATCTCTCCATACCTTTTATGGATGATCACAATGGACCAGTTGGTCTCAGAGTGCTGCAGCCACATTTGTGACTGCACATCCCCAAACCTAACATTATCACAACACCCCCTCTCAATCGTTTGTCCAAGTTCACCACGTAATTTTGAAAAGCGTCCAACATCTATGGACTTGGTAAAACATCTGCTAATTGTTCCCGGGTATTGTTCCATTTCTGACGTGATCTCTGTAGAAATTATGTTTTATGTCTACGTGGTGCTTGGCTCGTTTGCTTTCAAAATTATTTGACATCCCAATGCAACCTCTGTTGTCTTCATAAATCTTAACAGTATCATTTTTCTTATTATTATTTCTACTTACTTGTTGCTTCCCATTCACATTTCGAAAGTGAACCATACGGTCTTCCTGTATTGCCTTTAACAGTACGTTTGATATGTTCATACTGGTCATCGTTTCCAACACGATTTGCATAAACTGTCTCTAATCCATTCATTCGCTGTAGCAGATTACGACCTATATACAAACAACAACAAAATATTCATCCAAATTTATATCTCATTTTCATATCTCCTTATTGCCATACCCTTCTCCGCATTCTCCTTATAGTAATCGGCAAATGTTGTCTTCCTTTCCAATTTTAAACCATATTTGCGACACAATTTCTCCAATGTGGGAAAGTGTACCAAAAATTCTGGACAATCGACAACACCTTCTAAATGAAATTGATATTTGGCACCGAAAAATGGTGGTGGATTTGTATCCGAACAAAATTCAATATTGTATACTTCATTTCCGAAACTGCGACCATTTTCAGAGGCCCGTAAACGTTTCATGATTTCAAATGCATCGGGAATTGTCGCTATAAAGAAACCGCCAGGTTGCAAACATTCAGCTGCATTACGAACCATACAATCGGCTTGTGTCAACGACTCAAAGGAGTAGTGAAAAGCAAATTGACACGAAACCAAATTCAATTTTAACGATGGATCCTTGAAACGTTCCCGCAGCCGCACCAGGGTCGAGTCACATGCAAAAAACTCGGCCGTAAATTTGTGGGCGAATTTTGATTTTTCTGCTCTGCGCAAAATGTCGTCATAACGTTTCTTACACTGTTCCACGGAAACCTCGGCAATATCTGTGCATATCAAGTGTGTTATCATGCCCTTTTCCCATTTGAGTAAATCGCCTCCCTTGCCGCAGCACATGTCCAAAACACGCATAGGATCACCCATACGTTGATTCTCTTTGATGCGTTTCAAATATTCTGATATTAGTTGGGATTTTATCCAGTTGTTAAAATTTCGCATGTGAAAGATACGTGACTTCACACGCTCTTTTCTGCCGGATTCTTTGAGTTCATTGTAATGGGACGCAACCACTCGCATATTACCATCAACTGGTGGATTTTCTGATTCACCATCGGCATCTTCTCTCCAGGCATCTTCATCGTATTCCGTGTTAGCTGCCGCCGCATTGCTGGCCGGGGGACATTCGTCTTCGTCCTGTTCCTGTTGATGCTGTACAGATGCATGCATATCTGTGTCATCTTCGCTACTGCTGTCTTCTAGTCGTGAGGCTTGAAACTCTTGTGCCGATTCAGACTCACTCATTATTTCTTTTTAAATATTATTTAATTTTTTATATGTGTATTAATTGTTTTACTATATTTCTTAATTTATTTTATATTATCACTCTGGCTAAACGTATAGGCCTTGGCATAAACAAAATAAAAACGAGCCGTCGTGACAATTAGCGGCGACTACTGAAATTTGTATTCAAGGTTGCCAGATTTTAGTTTATTTGTGACAACTTCGCACTATAATTGAAATAAATGTGGTGTTGGCGGGTTATTAGGATTACCATTTGTATTTTGTTTTTGTAAAATAGTCAGACTGAATCGCAATTTGTTGTTTTTATAAAAACAACTATTTATTTGTGGGAAAATATGGCATTGTCCACCAAGGGGTAAGGCAGGGAAGACTATTGATATTCTCCCCAGAAGCCATTAATATCTTCTTTATTTCACACCATTTTCAATATTAGTTCCGTCCCAGAACCTACTAATTTTACAAGTTGTACAACTTTTTACCCGAAACCCGTTCCTGAACCCACAAAACTGGTAAAACATTGAACCAAATTTAAGACAACACAAAACGAAATTGCGTTCTCTTTTAAATTTTTTACTCGAAAAAATTGTCCGAGTAAAAATGGTAAACAGGAATGCCAACTTCTGATTGGCTGTTATGTCGATTTTGAAGTATTTCCTTCGAATATTGGCATATTTACTAGATTTGCATTCCCGAACTTTTCAAATTATTCTGTACTCTGACAGTAATTTTGAAATGTTTCCCTTTTACTAGTTTTACTATTAAAAAATTACTGGAACAGACTATATATTATTTTAATTATGAACGAATTAGCTTCATGTTGTACAGTGGGTAAATTAAATATGTAGGCAAATAATATAAGTATTAAGCATTGTTTAACGTTTCCCCTAAATTAAAATTCTTTGAAAAGTGGTAACGTAGCTAATGACATGCATCAGACTTTAAAATTCCCCTTTAGGGGAAGCACATTTACTTCGTCACATATAATTTGATTAAGAAAACATATATATTACATTTTTTTGATCACAGAAAGCAGATCAATTTTTCAATAAATAAGGATTAATAAAAAAAATATTAGAAGAAAAAAATGACATCCTACTCTTCTCAAGAAACATTAGCATTGAGTTTAGAAAATACAAAGAAATGGCTGTTAAACGACCATAGTGATACGGAATCATTTATAGATTCTGTAGATGAATCCAGTGTTTGTGAATCAGCAAGTAAATTGAATTTTAAAATGATTGAAATAATTAATTTATATATGTATGTATGTTTTTTTATTTTTCAGCTACCGAAGATGACGATGGAAATTATAGAAATGTTTCCGAATTGCTTGCAAGTGAAAATATAACAAATTTGGAGAGAATTTTTAGTCAGTTGCCATCGCCTTCCTTTGGCGATATTAGCATAAATAACTCCTCAAATGTGGTAGTGGGTAACATTGTTAAGATTAAAGGTGATCTTATAGTAAAACTTGATCACAATAGCGACTATCAAAAAAGGGAGAATATAACAAAGCAAAACAGTGACACTGAAAATAAAAATATAATTTTAAAATCCGTGACTAATGGTAATGGCAAATTTTGTATTTCAAATGTGACCATTTAACTCATGTATACGTTTTTATATACAGATACGACGAATACGTCAGATCTAATAATAACCCGGAACTGCTGGTCAACAATAGAACCTGCAGAGGAGCATCTTTACTTGGAAGAACCAACTGAATTTGTTATTATATGTAGGTCTGTATATGTTTGTGTAGATGTTGTTATTTTTTCATTTATCTTTTCGCACAGGTCATACTGCTTCGAATAGCTCCAACGATAAGCTGACAAATATCAATATTATTCAAAGTATACAGGTTTGTTGTTGATTTATCTTTTTAATTTTGTAAATATATCATAATTAATTTTTAGGCTTATCACATTGGCCTAGAATATGGCGATATAGGATATAACTTTTTAATTGGATGCGATGGAAATGTATACGAAGGCCGAGGTTGGGGTATTGTCGGTGCCCATACATATCGTCATAACAAAAAATCGATTGGTATAGCATTTATTGGAAATTTTATGCTTAAATTACCGACTGAAAAGGCATTGGAGGCATGTAAGAAATTGCTACAAATGTAAGTTTTTAATTGTATACGAGTATACGATGATAATCGTATTGTGATGTGTGCTTTTTATATTTTATTATAGAGGTGTTGATGGCGGTCATCTGGCTAAGGATTTTAAATTAATGGGCCACAAACAGTGTATTTGTTCCGAAAGTCCAGGAAAGAAATTATTTGATGAAATTAAAACATGGGAACATTTCTATGATATAAGTAATTAGAATATACGTATATTTATATTAGACATTAAAACAACAATGAATTAATTAAAATAATATCACAAAAATAATTCCAAAAACTGTTATTAAACGTATTAGAAATGTTTCTTTTCAATATATTTTTTCCAAATCAAACAATTGTTGTACTGAAGTATATAAAGCCCTTTAGATCTCAGTTTGATTTAAGGGACCCCCCCAATTCAAGAATGTCCCTACAAAATTTCAAGAGAAAATCTCAAGAACTCTTGAAGATATATCCGATTTATTATGTCAGCATCAAGTGACGGCTAAAGGGCTTCTCAAACTTTAAACGAGGTTTTCTCTTTTGTGAATGGCGGGCACGATAACTCAAAAACTAATGACCCAATCGATTCCAAATTTTTACACTTTTCTCTGTGAGTGCATAGCTATCATAGCTATGGACTAGGATAAAGCCAATGGGTAAAGATCTTCCATATTTTTTAACTTGGTTTTTGCTAAAAAATCGGCGATTTTCCAAAATTTTTTTCAAAGGTCCTCCATTTTGTTAATTTTAGAGCGAAGTCAATAATCCTAATTCATACGAGAGACAGACATGTGCTCTTTCTAACACCGTTGGAATTTTCGGATTCCGATGTTCCAGTGAGGAGTTATCATGTCCGCCATCTCACGATGGCCTTACGCGCATCTCACGAAACACATTCTGACCCTTTGGAGAGGAATATTCACATATACCCGATTATATTCCCTCCCATAATGACTTTAATGACATCAGAGTAGAGTTTCCTAGTAGAGAATACTGGACAAGTGGCTCCTTATCTCTGACCGGTTTGTCGATATTTAAAGACGTGTCGAAGATGGAGGGAGGTACTGATGCAGGCGTTATAATAAATATAAACTTTACGATCTTTGAAGCGTTTTTCAGGCAGAAATTCTGGCAACCACGAAAACGGCTGAAATAGTTAAAACACTTATTGCCGATAACATAGGACCGGTGACTATATATGTCAATAGCCAGGTGGCCCTTAAGGTACTAAATTCGTGCACTATCAACTCAAAAGCGGTACGTGATTGCAAAGATGCTCTATACTATATACGACGGATGGTTAAATTATGTTGGGTTCCAGGACATAGCAACAAAGAAGTGAATGAGATATCCGATGAACTTGCTCGAGGGGATTTACAGTCATCCAATCTCATTGGCTACTTTATTGAGCTACTGCGAGGTAGTTGGCAACAGATGGTCATGTGAACCTGGATGCAGGTTTTCAAAAACCATCTGACCAGAATTCTCTCGCCGTAGAACTTCTTCGCTATTGCCTCATAGTAGGAAGGGAGATTAAAATTGTTGTGGGGATAACAGGTCACTGCAAGATTAGATTTCTAACTTCCAAATGAGACATTAACGGAGTGGATTATTGCCATCTATGTGAGGAAGAGCTAGAAACAATTGAACATCTACTCTGTAGGTTTCCATCGCTAAGTAGCAGAACAATTATTAACCTAGCATTCTTTTCCGGAATAGACCACAAACAGATCCTAAGCAATGTTAAGACTTAGACTTGGCAAAAATAACCAGTTTTTAAACCCTTTTTGAGAAGCCCATATGCCGTCATTTGATGCTAACACAGAAGGCTAATTCGAAGCCCTACTTTCATCTCTATTTTATGGTGTTATGTGATGATGAGTGATAGTAGATTGTTCATGCTCCGAAAAATAGTGTTCCAAATTAGGGACACTTTAGTTGGAAAACTCAAACGGGACTTTTTTAATTTATTTTTTATTCACCAGGAATTCGATATCTCAAATGTATTAATACCGAAAAAGAAGTAGAATTTTAGTTGAGGTTTTACCATAACATGGACCTTTATATACACTCCACAAATTTTGTACATAAGTCAGCCTTCCAGAACTTTTATACCAAATTACATTACGGTTGGAGTCTTCAAAATGCCGAAAGTGGGATGGTTCCGTTCTATGGGAGTTATACCAAGCCGTAAACTGACATAGATAATTTTATGGTAGGAAAATTTGACACCCCATAAGAATTTGAAAAATTAAAGTAGATCGAATTCGGTTGAAAACATGCCCAAACCCCCAAAATAACGAAAAATGGGTGTACCCTTACGATATTGATTATTTTTGGTAGGGAAATCTTCTACTCAATGATAATCCAAAATATAAAAAGATTTGACACCCATGAGAACCTTAAAAATGAAATTAGAGTTAAAAATCGCGCCAAAAACCCCATAAATATGGACCGATATTGATAATTTTTTGGTAGGTACTTTTTCTACTAAATTAGAATCTGAGGTATTCAATAGTTGATCGATTAAGCTTCGAAAATACCGATCTTTGGGGTGTAATATGTTATGGTCTCTTCTTTAAAAGGTGGACCCATATTGATTATTTTTAGTAAGACAACCCAAAATAAGAAATTAGTTAGAAAATAGTACCAAACCTATCAAAATACCGAATATTCGGGCTATCCCTAAATATAAGGCAATATTGATAATTTTTCGTAGGTAGATCTGATAGCCAAAATGAATCCAAAATACAAATCTACAGCTGATTTTGTTGAAAAACGAGTCGAAAGATCCCCAAAATACTGAATAATGAGGGTTATGGGGGTATTGAGGCTATCGAAAAAAGTGAACCAATTCTGATCCTTTTCGGCAGGAACATTTAATACCCAATGAGAACAAAATTCGGTGAAAAACGTGTCAAAAATCCCCATAATACCGAATATTTGTGGGGTACCGTTATATGGGGGCTATAGCAAAACGTGGACCGAAATTGCCTCATTTGCAATACCAACCATCTTAGCTCTATCTCAAATATAGCTATCTCTATCGTGGTTTCAACAGATAGGCAGACGGACACGCATAAATCGGCATCGAATTTTGTTTCCATAATGAATATATTACTGGTCGCAATTTTAGCTAAACGAACTGAATTTGAACTTTAAAATTTTCTAAAAGGTATTACTTAAATTAATTCCCCCTATTTTCCTATAAAATACGATATGTAAGTAAAACATGATGGGGCACGAATGTATTTCTCGTTTATATCAATACGTTACATTACAAAACTTGGCATCATTTTTTGAGAACTGTCAAAATAATCAAGTTGCTCTTGCAATCCATGTATTCGGTAATCAGCATCTGATAAGAAATGTTGTGTCGCCCTGTTATGTTCCAATTAGTTTTTATAAACAAGAGATTAAGATTTTTTTAATTGCGAGATACTTTAAAATTGCAAGAACTGGTGGAAAAGAAAACCAATAATTTTCCGATCAGATTTCGAAACAACTTTTCGCTCTCTATATTTTATAATCGATGCATTTGTAAATTATACTAAATCACTAAATCCCGAAACAAACAAGAACATCTCTTGCGGCCACTTGACTCGATCAATTGGGAGTTATGATAAGATAATAAGAAACAAGAAAAAACAGGGAATGCGGAAGAAATTTCTCCATCCAAGTCAAGACTAACTGCAGTACCATAACAATGAATGCCAATGATCGTCTGCGAATTAGTGAGGAAAATACCCGCAATTGGGTAAATTCCATAGAACTTGAGGATTCAGATACATGTTCGGTGGTAGATTCTATTGTCGAGTCGAGTATTATTGAGTCTTCCAGCGATTCGGAATCAGGTGAAGAACATGCCTTGGGTACATGGATATCAGACAAGATATCAGGTAAATATCTACAAAATAATAAAAATATTTAATTGGATTTTTTGTGAAATGTGTTTGGAATTAATACTGGTTGCGCTTCAAATCTTTGACTCTTGTTGTTGTTGTGATTTTTATTACATTTGTAGTCAAAAGTATTGAAGGTCAATCAACGAATTTGAGAGTAACTAAAGTTATGTTTATTTTCTAGCAACAGATGAAAAACCCTACCGAGATATAACCCAGCTGAGCACAACATGTCCAGATTTAGAAAAATTAACTCAACTTGTTAGCAAAATGCCACCACCATCATTTGGCAATGTTAGCATTTCAAATTCAAATAGTGTTGTAATGGGAAATATTATTAAAATCAATGGCAATATTATAATTAATAAAGATGGTAATAGTAGTAGTGTAACAACAGCAGCAGATGACATGTCTGAAAATAATGACGAAAATCCGCCCGACTTGAGACCAGAACGGAAAATTGAAGTTAAAAAGAAACCAGGTGGGTGATTTGTGTCTTTTTTCAATATGATCTCATTGATTAAATTTTGTGTGTGTGTGTGTTTTTATTTTAGTGTATCGACCTGCCTGTCTTATAATATCGCGGGATCGTTGGCTTGCAATGGCTCCAATTGAACCCTACAATCCCATTGATGTACCAACAGATTTAGTTATTATTTGTAAGTTGAATTGTTTTTGTGAATTGTTTTAAGTATTTTTTAAATGATTTATTGATTTTCTCATTTTAGGTCATACGGCTACAGTTGATTCAACAGAGCAAGCCAAAAATATTGGTATTATTCGTGATATACAGGTATTTACGATATTTTTCACATTTGTAATCTGATTTGAATCGTTATTATTATACCCTCAAGGTGTGGTGTATGTTAAATTTGCCATTCCGTTTGCAAAACTTCGAAATATAAACTGGTTACCCCATAAAGTATATATTCTTGATCAGGATTAAAATTCAATGTCAATGCATATCCATCGGTCCGCATGTGAAATCACAATAGAGATTGCAATATTTAAGATAGAAATTTGAAATTTTTCACATAAATCGGCATTACTCCTAGTTTTGGTATTGAAAATGGGATATATAGGTCCACGTTTTGGTATAGTCCCCATATAACGGTACTCCCAAATATTAAGTATCAACCGAAGTGGCTGTAAAGATACGAATGACTCTCATTGGATATCAACTGTACCTATTCCTACCGCAAATATTCAATATTAGTCAACTTTTTTAGTCAACTTTTTAGGGTTTTCAACCGAATTGACTGTAATTTGCTACTTTTGATTCTCATTGGGTATCAAACCTTCCTACCGAAAATGTTCAATATTGGTCAACTTTTTAGGGTAGCCCCCATATAAGGGTACGCGCTATTATTCGGTATTTTGGGGCTTTTAGACACATTTTTCCGCAGAAACAGCCGTAATTTGGTATTTTGGATTCACTTTGGCTATCAAATCTACCTAAAAAAGTTTTCAATATTGGCGTGTGTTTCGGGGTGGTCCCAAAGTGGTACCCCCAATATTCGGTATTTTAATGGTTTTGTGCATATGTTTCTAATTTCTTATTTTGGGTTGTGGTATGGTAGTAATCTTTTAGGGACGCCCCATATAATACTACACCCCAAAGATCGGCATTTTGGGAACTTGATCACGTGTTTCAAACAATTTGGTAGCAATTTTATATTTTGTATTCTCAATGAGTAGAAAATGTTCCCATCAAAAATGATCAACATTGACCCTTTTTTTCGGGTAGCCCCCATATAATTGGTTTTTGGGGCGTACTTGGGCGCCTTTTTTAAACGAATTGGCTCTATTTTGATTTTTCAGGTTCTCATGGGTGTTAAATCTTGCTACTAAACATAAAAAAAAAATAATGGTTCACGTTATTAAGGAAATCCCCCATACAACGCTACATCCCAAACTTCGGCATTTTGGGGAGCTTAGACAAGTGCTTCCACCAAATTAGTGTAATTTTATATTTTGGATTTCCATTGAGAAGAAAATCTATTTATTAAAAGTGTTCAATATTGGCTCATGTTTCCGGTTAGCGCCCATATAATGGTACATCCATTATTCGGAACTTTGGGGGGCTTGGATATATTTTTCAACCGAATTCGCTTTAAATTGGTTTATTAAATTCTTATGGGGTGTCAAATCTTCCTACCAGAAATTATATAGATTAGTTTACGGGCTATTATAGCTCCCATAGAACGGAACCATCCCGTTTCCGATCATTTGAAGACGTTAGCTGCATTTTCCAACCGATGGGGCAGTAATAGAGGTATAAAGGATTCTGGTAGGCTGAATTATATTCCAATTTGTGTGGAGTATATATAGGTCGAAGTTTTGATATAAACTCACATAAAAATTCCGCTTCAACCGAATTTTCTCATGGAAGTGGCTAACCAATTGGCAATTCGGATTCCAGGCGAATAAAAAATGTGTGTCAGTAATTTGGAACACTTTATTTGGAGCATTAACAAACTACCTATATAAAGTCCCGATCGAATTTGCAAAAAAAGGAAAGTAGCCGATTTAGTACTCCCCGATTTGTATACCCTTAACCACATTGTAGTACAGGGTAGTAGAGTAACTTCCGGTAATGTGGACCACCATTTTCTTTTTTTGATATTGTGGGCGTACCAACGGTAAAAACTGAAAACAAATTGTTTTCACAACATAGTAGATTTGTTGGCTAAATATATTCCAGGTCAAAAATTATATATATTTGTCTATAAAAATGTTATTGCATTATATTTCAAAAAACTGTAAGCTGCAAATAAAAATAACTTGGCGTGTAATGTGGACCAGTATGTGTGGGAAATGAGTATCAGTATGTTAAAGGTAGGTTGTGGTTTGGTTGTGATAAATTTCAATTTATTACACTCTTGGGTAACAATGAATGCAAAAATATATGGGTTCATGTTTTGGAATAGCCCCCATTTAAGGGTACCGCCCCATTTGCGGTATTTTGAAGGTCCTTGCTTCTTTATCCAACCGAAGCACCTGTAATTTCGCATATCGAGTTTTCAGAGGATAGAATACCTCATCGCATATTAAATTCACCCACGTTTCGAACTCGGCCCCTGAAAAGGTCCCACTTTTTTATAGTGGTGCACATTACCCGACATTGAATATTTTTATTTAAAAATAATTATCGGCTTCAAAAATGAATAAAAATTAAAAATCACCGATTGTAATTACAGCTAAAACGTAGATTTTTGTTAAAGAAAACAAGAAAACCACATAACTTCTTTACATTCGAGAAAAAACAAGTGTTCGACTATTTTGCAAAAACGTTCGACTATTGTGCTAAAAAATTTTCAAATCACACTTTTACAATCAGAGCTACATTTTCTACTACTAAATTTTCAACTTTGCAATTATTTATTAAAAACCAAGTGTGATGTTTGTTTTCGCTAATTAGGAAAACATTTATCAAGGCGGCATTGACATATTTCAAGCATTTTCTTAGATATGGGGGGTGGTCCACATTTGACGCATGGTCCACATTACCCGAAGTTACTCTATGTCTTTGTGCATATGTTTGTAACCCGCAAAAGGAATCGAGATAGACTCATGGTTCATTTTGAGAATATACATAGAATCGATTTATGCATGTCCGTCTGTTCATGTTAAATTGTAAACAAAGTACAGGTCGCACAAGTAACTTATTTGGTCCAAGAACGAACCCCATTGAAATTGGAGAAAATCGGTTCAGATTTACATATAGATCCCATATAAAGTTGTGTTCGATTTTAGGTAAATGGTGCACAGAGTACTGAATTAGTTCTAGATTGACATAGCTCCCATAATTCAAATGGAGCACAGAGTACTGACATAGGTCCAGGTTCAGATTTAGATATAGTTTCGTCCGATTTTATACAAAAGGAGCACCATACTGTCAATATTGGTCCGATTGAGACACAATTTTGCACAGTGTACTGACTTGAGTCCAGATTGATGTATGAGAAATTTTGTTGGAATCGGTTCAGATTTAGATATAGCTCCCATATATTGTTTCGTCCGATTTGAGGTAAATCGTGCATCAAACTGAAAATAGTTGCCCGATCGGGACAACATTTTGCACAGTGTACGCAATTTAGTCCAGTTTGATGTGTGTGAAGTTTTATTGAAATCGATTCAGATTTACATATATCACCCATATAAAATTTTGCCGGATTTCATACAAATGTTACCAAAAGTAATCGCTATTAATTATTTTCATCTTTTCAGACTTTTCATGTTGAAACACGAGGTTGGGATGATATTGGTTATAATTTCCTAATTGGCTGTGATGGAAATGTATACGAGGGACGAGGTTGGGGTGTGGAGGGTGCTCACACATTTCGTTACAACAGATTTTCAATAGCAGTAGCTTTTATTGGAACATTTATGCACAAGCTGCCGACACAACGAGCGTTGAACGCCTGCAAAAACTTACTTAAAAGGTAAATAACAAATCGAAATTTCATCAATGCAACAATATTTTATTTTTTTTTACAGAGGTGTCGATGAAGATCATTTAACAAAAAATTTCAAACTAATGGCCCATAATCAATTTATGAGCACGGCTAGTCCTGGCGCTGTACTGTGCGACGAACTTAAGACTTGGGAGCATTTCTATGATGGTGATTCGGAAGAGCTTTTCACTTATTACAATAATCGAAATGAAAGCAGCATAACCGAGGGGACAACGAATTTAAAATGACACGAAAGAGAGTGAAGATGACAATTTGTTTTTTTGTGGGGAGTAATTATATAATATTTATATAGTAAATATATATTTAACAAAAATGTATATGTACTAGTACTGAGTGCATTTGTTGTTTATGCCAATGATGTTAACCAGATGCTGTGAAAATATATGTTGCCTTCCCAGTATTAAGTTAAGAAATTAAAAAAAAAATAAATATAAGATTGTTGGGTATTTTTTTTCGATAATTTTTTGTGTTTTATTTATTTTTTGCTTAGAGCATTAACATTTTGAAAAGTAAATTAGATTTTGTATTTTTTTTTATTTTGAAATCCGCTGCTAACACATTGAATTAAGAATTGATGATGGAATTTTAGATATTTAACCAATACAAATATGATTAAATTTATTCGCTGGCTTGAGCACGAGCTGCAAAAAGAGAAATAAAAACAAGAAATATTAGAAAAAAATTAAATAAAAATGAATATTTTTAACAAATAAGTTGCAGAGATTGACAAAACTGTTTATAGATTTTTTCACTGTTAGTTGTTGTTGAGGAAAAAAATTGGGGAGTCAACAATAATTCAGTTTTTAGAGATATTTTCTGTTAGTTTTTTTTTTGGAGAGGAATAATTTTTTTTTTTTGAAAAACATAAATACTAACAAATAAAACAAAAATAAATTTGTAGAAAATTTAATGAACAATTGAGGGGTTTTGTTGCAAATGAACAAGACAGAAATGCCATAATTCCGGAAGGAGAGGAGATAATAAGGAAACAAATGTCATAAGTTTAATGGTTTCAAAAAAGGAAGATTTTAGGAAATTAAATTTAGAATTGTTTTAATTTGAATTTGGGAATACATTAACATTTTGGGAAATGTGAATTCCCAACAATTTAAAACTAGGGTTGATTGCTATTAAAAAAGAGTCCTAATATTAAATTATTAGTCTGTTGTGATTATTTATGGGAATTGTTTTTAATTTAATTTTTGCTCATTCCAACCAAATCAATTTTATGTTTTCGCATATTTTCCAATTTTATCATATCCTATTGGAGTAGGCCAATATTTGCTTAAAACATTCATAGTAGAAATAATTATTTTCGGAAAATAGCAATGTTTTGTGGGAATGGGGTTTCAACATAGGAAGTTGCTTTTTTGTTTTTGGGTATTGAACAGTTACAGTAGTTACATTCCAACCAAATCAATTTTATGTTTTCGCATATTTTCCAATTTTATCATATCCTATTGGAGTAGGCCAATATTTGCTTAAAACATTCATAGTAGAAATAATTATTTTCGGAAAATAGCAATGTTTTGTGGGAATGGGGTTTCAACATAGGAAGTTGCTTTTTTGTTTTTGGGTATTGAACAGTTACAGTAGTTACAATTCGGAACTGTGAATAAAGCTGATTGCTGCAATAATTTTGGGATATTGCACACATAGTTATCATTTGGGACTGTGACATATTGTTAGTTGACTGATATATCCAAACACTTCTTGTTGGGGAACGAACTATACACGAAACACTCTATATATCTAGAACTTACAATATGTCTACGAAAAGGTTCTTTAAAAAGACACATAATGGTGACTTCTAAAGATCTCACTTTTCATCTGTAATATTCATATAATTATTTTTTTTATAAAAATAGAAATATATAAGAATTAGTTTTATTATATATTTAATAAATATATATTATATTTGATTTATAGCTGATACTTACGGGCAGGTTTGCCATCAGCCCATGGTGTGAACTTGACATGGCTTTCGTTACGCTTGGCAGCCTCGGCACGCAAGTCGGATTTCAAAGCCTGACGCACTACACGGGCGCAGATGTTGGAGTATTGGATGTAGCTGGAAAATTAAATGAAAACCAATGTTAGTTACATCTTCCACAATTTGTTGAATATTATCCTAGACGTAATGCCGCCTCAACAAACTATGACGTAAATTACGTAATTTCTGTTTGTTTTTTCTTCAATTATTATGTCAACTTTTGGAATTGTTGTTCTCCATTTTAATTTTCGATTTACTTACGTAAGGCCAGCAGCTCTCCAGGCGTTAGTCATTTTGCTGAATTAGTTTTTTCTTTAATTTAGAGTTTTCACAAAAGAAGTAAAACTTTGCAAAATTTCGGCAGCTCGTGTAGTCTGTCAAAGAAAATTCTCAATTGTGCCAAAGATGTGAAAATATCAAATACCCGAATATTGGACAGTTGAATTGTGGTTATTTTTTTTCTTTTGGTGAGAAACCATTTAAAATCGATATTTCTGTTATCGAGCAGATAAACATATTTTTGTTATTCCAACTAAACAAACATTTAAAATCTGTAAATAATTTAATTTTCTGATTTTTTATATAAATTATTAAATCATTAATACAATTGTTATTAATATTATAGTTTATTTCAATTATTAAATTTCTGTAAATAAACGTTGTTATCGATTACCGATTCCCCACCAAAATGACAGTCAAATAAGAAAATGTTTTCGCGTTCGGTTGCTTTTAATTTAAGTCGTAACATTTTTTATAAAATTACAGTGTTATTAATCAATATATAATTGAAGTAAATAGTGAAATAGTTAAAGACATATTCGTGAAATGGAATTCTGGTATTAATGCGTCATAGTTTCTTGAAAAACTACGCATAATTGCTGTATTAAAAAAGTAACGGTATGTAATTGTATGTGTGTGTAGTATTTTAACAATTTGGGCATGCCAATCTTTTACCGAATATTGACGAGGAAGTTAAGGCACTCCTTGGGCGAAATCCAAATTTCCGAAGCTAGTCGGGATATAAAGACCTTTTTGCGTTTGGTGGAAAAATTGGGAACAAATTTACTTTACGAGGAGCAAAACTAAAAAATATTTTCAAATTGTTACCATAAGTTGATCTTTTGCTAATGATTATAACAAAATATTTCATTGTAGGCAGAAGATTAAAGAAATTCTATGGATTGTTGGAACAATGTGCTACGAACAGAATTTTTCATGTCCTCAGATTTATGGTTAATGAGGGTATATACACTTTTATACGATGGAAATGTGCCTCATGGAAATATTGATTTTAGACCCCATGTTTCTTTGGACTAAATCCGTTTCAGAAAATTTGGAGTCGATTTACAATTGTCCGTCCATCTGTGACGGACATTCAAGTTCAAAGATGTTCAAAATTGTGCAAAAAATAAATTTTATATCATGCAATCGGACCATCCGATTTGAACAAAACTTTGCAAAACATATTATATTTACAAAGCCTAGATCAAGTAGGAAGATGGGATCGATTGGTTCACTCCTTTTGGTAACTCCTAAACAAAGGCTCAAAATTTTCAAAAGTTTTAAGTCCAAATTCAGGCGAATTATTTCTCCAATTTGAAACAAACCTTGCACAACATATCGCTCATTTGCTGCCGATTTTGCAGAAAATGTGTTTTAAGTTGTTAAATTATTCACACTTTATATGGGACAGAGGAACTTCTAAAGCTTCTCAATTAGAGTGTGTATGACATAATCATCTGAATTTTATACACAATATGAAGTCTGATATAGGGAACAATTCTACATCATTAACTCAAAAATAACGATTTTTGATTTATATCGGTCTTGCAGCAAATGAGCGATATTATCTTTACCAAACCTAGATCAAGTCCGAAAATGGGACCCATTGGTTCACTCATTTTGTTACCTCCCCCACAGAGGGTTTCACTATTTATAATTTCAATTTCTGGCAAGTGGAATGTTCTATTTGCAGCAAACCTTGCGCAGCCTATTATCTATACCAAGCCTAGATCAACTAATGGATCCCATCTTCCTAGGCCCGTTCAATGCCCGTTGTGTCTGCAGCTTATGCATAAAAGTTCCAATGAAGCTACTTCTATTCAAAATATGTTATAACGAAATGTGTTGCACACTCCACACCCCAGCCTCGTCCCTTGTATACATTGCCATCACAGCCAATTAGGAAATTATAACCAATATTATACCAACCACGGGTTTTAACATGAAAAGTCTGAGAAGATGAAAATAATTAATAGCGATTACTTTTTATAAAATATTAAATAAATAAATTAAGGGTAGTGAGGATGTATACACCTTGCCAGAATGAATAATCGGGGAGTACTAAATCGGCTACTTTACTTTTTTACAAATAGGAATATTCTAAAATTAGATTAAATTCAAAGATGGAGACTACCGGTTTTATTAATTTTTAGCCCTACCAACCATAGATCACCAACGAATTGGACCAGGGTTTAAAATGCGTTAGCATTTTATTGTCATAACTTTGGAAAGCATAATGACATCGTGACCAGCATCAGAAGGGCTACCTGTGGTAAAATTTCCAAAGTGAAGTTTAAGGATATTTAAAATCCAGTGAGCGGAGCAGTATAGTCTGACGGGGCCGACAATATGATACCTTGCACAACTCCCACGGAACTCTAATGTTTTTCGGAGCCTGGGCAATATTTCGTGATAGAGGTCAACAGCACCTTTTCCTTACACCGACATTTTTTCCGAATATTACTAATATTCAGTATAGCGCTTCTAATTACTTTTCCACATTCCCTTCGCCGTGGGCTGTATTGTGATGTTCGGGTTATTATTGTGGCCTATAGATTAAAAAACACAAAAAATTAAGTTTTTGGTCCATTCCATCCTAAACCATAACCATAATTGGAACCATTGAGCATAATTGGAACCTCATGGAAAATTTCAAAGCAATCAGGGCTATATTTCCGCCCTCTAGTGTGGTAATGGGCTACTAAATAATATCTGAATACGTAAACACCTGTAAATATTTAAGTGTAACTCCCACATCCGAATACAGACAATATAATTGATATCAATTTAAGGGTAAACCACTCCTCTTGGATATACTATCAACTTCTCGGGCCTGTGTCCTTCAGGGGTAAATATATACACAACAGAATACAAATTTTGTCATTTTTCACCAAAAAGTGAGGGTCCATTTCACCCGCTAAATACTGACAGATCATTATCAAAAACAGGCACGCTTTTTCTCCGGCCCATGTAAAGTTTTGCGACGTTTGGGCCATAGTTGCGGACTGTGGAGCGATCAGAAAATCGGACAAAAATAAAGTTTTTGGTTTATTTCAACCCCTAAATATTAATTGATTTTTACCAAAAACAACAGGAGTCTTCATTGGCATTAACCCATCCTACATGTACAATTTCGTGAAGATTGGTCCATAACTGTGGCCTGTATCGTGTTTACAAATTATAATGGACATACGGACGGACACACATGTCTAGATCGACTCAGCTAGTCGTGATATGACGATCGGTAAAAAAAAGTTTTTTTTATTTTCTATTTAACTCGAACCTTGTGGATATCAAACCTCAACAACTCTTGCAAATATACTCGATTTATTGTGTCAGCGACGTCAGAAGAGCTTCTCAAACGTTCAAGGCGTTTATTTCGAGACAGTGTTTTTACAAATGGCCGGCACGATAACTCAAAAACTAATAATCCAATCTGTTCCAAATTTGAATTTAATCTAGGGTTTGGGTCGAAAATTAAAAACCCAGCTAGGTGTTTTCTTCTACGATCATAAGCTTACAGATTTTGGCGGTCCCGATTGGTCCAAGATTTTCATGTTGAAAATGTGTCACAGTGTTATTGTTCCACTTTCATTTCTTATTGTATCAGCAAAAAAAAAACAACAAATGAAATTTAGGATTGAATTAACCATTTGTGAGATTTGTTGACTATATGTAGATATGGCAACAATAAATATGTACATCTAGCAAGAACTCAAACCTTCTCCATATAATATTTATCGGGGACAACAACATACCAAAAATTTAAGCAGCGTTGCCAACATTGTTCATTTTCCTTGGTTTTGATGGAAATTTTGCACTTTCTCAACCAATGATTATATTGGATTTCGAATAAAAAATGATTTCTATTGATATTTAGATTTTTTTGTAGTACCATTTTAAGTACAAACAAATACAAAAAAACTACCTTGTATCTATTAATTTTTTTAAACTATAACTCAACGACATACTTGTTTTTTTCAGACACAAACAATTCTATAAAAAAGAACTAAATATGATATTCAAATATTGAGAATTAAAGAATTAATTCTAAACCATTAAATTGTAATAATTCGGATCAATTAGGAAGTGCATATCCCAAAACTATCACACAATAAATTGATCAGAAGGTAAGTCCATGTTTTTTATTACGGAAACAGTTTTAAAAAAATATTTTTTTTTTTTAATTTTTACAGATAAATCAAAATTCCACCGTCACAAGCATCAAACAAGTGTGTCTTTGTGAAGTAGTAATTTATTCGGGAACAATTTAAATTCAAAGTCAAATTGAACTTTACACATCAATTTATTATGATATGTACGGGATTAATTTCAAATATTGTTTTTATGTGATCAGTTATAATCGATTCGGCTGAACAAATTCGAAACTAAGAAAATGATTTCAGGAGAATGTGTAAAGTCAAGGAATATGTATGTAAAAAGTGTATTCAAAAATCTTGAAATTATAAAAATAATTTGTGGAACAATTTTTAAAAGTTGCGGAAACCACTAACAAAATATCCAACGAAAAGATATTATGGTAAGTCCAATTTAATTACCTCAAAGACACATTTACACTGCATTTTATGATACGATTAATCCGATGAATATTCTTGGTAATTTTTTGGAATTATAAAATAACACAACTGAATTCGAATAGATCTACAACTTTAATATTCTAATTAGAAAATAACTTTTATTTAAATACATACACATTACAAAAGAAGAAGAGGATGAAAAATTTTTCAACATCATACTACACTTCAATATTTCCTTCCTTATTTATTATCTATTGTTAAATGTTTACATTGAATTGGCCGAAATTAGCACAGATAACTCCCTTAAAATAATAACTTTCTCATTTCCTCGAGTAAAGTTCAAAAGTGGTAAAGTGTCAAAAACAATTGTCTTCTGTTTCCTCTTTTGGCACTTAACCATTGAACAAGAGCATGGCCACAAGCAACGTTCTTGTAAATACACAGTAATGTTAATTACAAAATGTAGTTGTGTCAAGTGTTGCTCCAGGGGGGTCATTACAAGATAAATTTATTGTGGCTTAAAGTAGTTGCTATTGTTGTTAATTTTAATTAAAAATTAAACTCAATCGTATTATTTTTTCAACTGGGATTGCTGGTTTGGTATCAATGTAAATTGTTAATTCTTTTTTTTTTCTAAATTTTGTAACCTAAATTGCAAATTAGGACGCTAAACAAATCTTGAATATTACAAACCTTGAAACTAACAACCGTTAATGTTGGTTTCAATGATTTCATATTTTGCTAATTAGGATTATTAACCTCAGTTAAATTTGGTTTTTTTTTAATTGAAGGACATTTCGTGTTATCGATGTGTTAAAAACTAATTCGGGTCCTTCCATAGGCGTGGATTTTTTAAAGAATATTTTTTCACATCCTTCTATAGGCGTGGATTTTTTAAAGAATATTTTTTCACATCCTTCTATAGGCGTGGATTTTTTAAAGAATATTTTTTCACATCCTTCTATAGGCGTGGATTTTTTAAAGAATATTTTTTCCCATCCTTCTATAGGCGTGGATTTTTTAAAGAATATTTTTTCACATCCTTCTATAGGCGTGGATTTTTTTAAAGAATATTTTTTCACATCCTTCTATAGGCGTGGATTTTTTTAAAGAATATTTTTTCACATCCTTCTATAGGCGTGGATTTTTTTAAAGAATATTTTTTCACATCCTTCTATAGGCGTGGATTTTTTTAAAGAATATTTTTTCACATCCTTCTATAGGCGTGGATTTTTTTAAAGAATATTTTTTCACATCCTTCTATAGGCGTGGATTTTTTTAAAGAATATTTTTTCACATCCTTCTATAGGCGTGGATTTTTTTAAAGAATATTGTTTGGCGTCCTTCGTTGTTTTTTTAACGAATATATTTTCATGTCCTTCATATCCGGGGTTTTTAGAGAATATTTTTCACGTCCTTCCATAAGCGTGGATTTTTTAAAGAATGTTTTTTTCACATCCTTCAACTTTTTCGTCTGCCGTTCATAATTTCGTGCTCAATACGAATTTATCTCAATTATAGCAAAAACCATTGATTTAGCTGCTGCTATAATGGATTTCCTTCCAGAATTGCATTCACCTTGTATTCCCGGATTGCCTTTTCAACTGCATTAATGTGAATACGATAACATCCTGCTTGATAGGCTCCTTGATCCAGAGGCTCTTTTTTACCTATTTATTCTTATGACTATTTTTTTCGGATGGCTATTTATGTAACATCCAAGCACATATTGCATCAACAACATCTTGTGTTGAACAGCAGGAAGAAGCTTCATCTCCTCATGTAAGTGGTATATTGGAGTTATGACGAGACACGCTGTGGCAGTCCTCAAGGGGACATTCTGGCATACTTGAATGTTTTTCCATTGTGTTGGCGGACCATACTGTAGCCGCATAGTTTACCAAGGTTTCTTTATCAGCTTCCCCGCGACTTGAGAACTTTGTTCCTACTGCTGTTCCCGACCGACCTTGGAATATTGTGGCTGTACATTGGCAAACAGTGTGCCCCTTTGATGTAGTGGCGGATATTTCCATATTTATCGTCCGGAAAACAATGTTATATCCATGAGATGTTGTTCAGCCTTTCTCATATGTCATAAACTTTTGGACTAGACGCCATGGTCGTATCACCCGCGTACATAACGATCTTTATGCCGTCCAGGCTGTGTGGAAAAGTAGAATGACGTGTGTTAGGTTTTGTTGAAGTCGGTTCAGATTCAGATATAGCACCCATATATAGTTTCGTCCGATTTTTTTGTAAATGGTGCACATAACTCGCAATATTGGTCCGATTGAGACAAAAATTTGCACAGAGTACTGTATTAGTTGTAGATTGATATACGCCAACTTTTGTTGAAATCGGTTCAGATTTAGATATAGCTCCCATATATAGTTTCGTCGGATTTTATGTAAATGGAGCATCAAAGAGTCAAACTTAAGCCGATTGGCACACAATTGTGCACAGCGTACAGAATTAAGAATTAAGTCAAAATTCATGTAAACGAAGTTTTGTTGAAATCGGTTCAGATTTAGATAGAGCTACTACATATAGTTCCGTCCTATTTTATGTAAATGGAGCCCATAATGCCAATATTGGTCCGATTGAGACAAAATTTTGTTCAGAGTAATGAATTGGGTCTAGTTTGATGTATACGAAGTTTTGTTGAAATTGGTTCAGATTTAGATCTAGCTACCACATATAGTTACGTCCGATTTTATGTAAATGTTGCGCCAAACTCCCAATATTTACGGATTTAGACAAAATTTTGCACAGCGTACTGAATTAGGTCCAGTTTGACGTCTGCAAAATTTTGTTGAAATCGGTCCAGATTTAGATATAGCCCCCAATTGAGACAAAATTTAGCACAGAGTACTGAATTAGGTATATATTGATGTATGCGAAATTTTTTTTGGAATCGGTTAAGATTAAGATATAACTCCGATTTTATGTAAATGGAGCACTATACATTCAATGTTTTTCGATTGAGGCAAAATTTGGCATACCGTACAAAGACATAAAAGTATAAAGATACCACAATTTTTACTCGGCAAATTCCAATAGATGGCTTTTCCTCTGTTGTTACGATATCATAACAACAGAGCGAACAATATTAAACATTTTAAGCGCTATATAGCAAGCGTATTAAATTAAAATATATATATTTTGAGTGCAGATCTCTGATTTTTTTACATTTTGTAAAGACATTATCGCGTATTGGCGTTTTTATTGTTAACATGCCTCTGTTATACCTGATTCCCCCTCGATATTTTTTATAAACTATTTTGTCAAAATGCATTTTGTCGAGTCTTTACGGTTTCTATGCCTTTGGTTATTACAGGTTAGTATGTGTATGGGTTGTTTTAATTAAGTTCAAATATCTATCAAATATCTTCACGTAACAGTATCCAACAATGAACAGACAAAGGAGAGAAATATAATTTTGTTCATATGTCCTGTTAATTACAACAATGACATAGCCTTGTCATCTGTAAGAATACGGGGTTTGTTAGCTATGTAATGCAAACAGCGCCATCTAGCTTTTAATTCACGAAACAGAATGTCAAATTTGTTTGTTCATTTTTTCATTTCATTTTATGTTTATCGTGGGTGTACGAATACGGATTTCTGATACTGTATATATTTATTTAAAATAAAATATATTTTTAAATACTACTTTTAAGTTTAATTATAAAACAAATTAAATCTAAATTCGTCGGTCAATGCTAGTAGCTTCTCAATGTTTTTTTATATGCCCATCTATTATTTTAACTTTCTACTCAAATTCCGGCATTGCAAAACAACAACTCTTTCAACTTCTCCAATTGTTGGCCCGAGAATCCTTGACTCATTAGTTGGATTTCCGTTTGGTCAATCAGTTTCTGTATGCACTCCAGCATACGGAGACTCTGAACGAGTTTGGCGGACATGAATTTATGGCGAAATTTCATTTTGGCCTTTTTAATTTTATTGTTAATGCGAGAACGCCGACATGATTCGGCTCGTTGTTGTTGTTGCTGCTGCAGTAGAGTCGTGTCATTTCGAACACCGCTAGTGGAGCTAATGCTACTGCTGCTGTTACATCCGTTTCCGTTGTTGGCCATCATCGTTTGTTGCTGACCCTCATTATTATCACCATCATCGGCATTTGTTTTAGATGGTGTTGCATCCGTTGTTGCTGCTGATTGTTCTGCCATTGACACGCTGCAACGTCGCTCCACAACAATGGGATTCTCCAATAGCATCTGTTCCACATACAGGTCCTCCTCACGTTTGCAATTTGCCCTCAAACGTTTCATTTCAATTTCCACAATCTGCTCGATATAGCTGGTCGTGGTGGTGGTGGCGCCCAAATGTTGAAAGTTACTGATGGATTGCATTTGCAGGTTCTGTACCAAAGACATCCAAGCTTGCTGCAATAAAATACTTTCTGCTATTGGATTGGTCATGTCTGCTGCTTGGGGTGTTGAAGATGGTTCATAGTGAGAATTATGTTCCAGTTCATGTTGGCGTGGTTGCTGATAGTTATGTTGATGCATTTCGTCGGTTAAGACTTTGGCAGGTGAGTGTGTGTAGAATAAGTCGGGAGAAAAAATAGAATTTTTAAACTGAGATGTGACTTTGAATTCCGATTGGAATGCAATTACTTAGACAAGTGATTGGCTGGCTGAGTGGCATGCCGACTTTTATTCAGTCTCTCATTCTCTAATGTGTCTTCATTTTGTTTGTAATCTTGTCTTGTTTATCAATTCATTGATGGTGGTGCTGGTGGTAGTGGTTGATATCAGTTCGTTGTTGACAGAACTGCTGATGATATTGCTGATTTCCACCAACTGTGATAAACAGCAAGAAGTCTGTGGTACTTTATCAATTTGCAAATGTTTGTCCTGCAAAAGGTCAGCAGTTAAAGTCGGAAGGGACCTCTCGAAGCCCTTTAATACCGTACGGGGAATGAGACAAGGTGACAGTTTGTCGTGTGCTTTTTTTAACATCCGACTGGAAAAGGTCATACAGAAAACCACAAATGTTGCTCGCGGATGACATCAATATAATGGATCGAACATGGCGAAGACCATGCTGATGGTATCAACCCGCAATACGTCCAGTCGACTCGGACCAACTGTGGAACTTGAAAACTACATCTTCGAGGTAGTGCACTGTTTTATATACCTCGATACCGCCATAAACAAAACTAATAACATCAGCTTTGAAAGCCGGAGGAGAATAATGTTGGCCAACAGATGCTACTATGGTCTGAGTAAGCAACCCAAAAGCAAGGCCACCTCTCTCCAGTCCAAACTCACACTCTACAAGACACCGATACTAACAAATAACCTTCACTCCAAATATGAATCGTTAAGTCTGAAAGGATTCACCTGTAAGCGGAAGGATCCTCATGTATGTCGGTCGGAGCTACTAGGATACACTCCGTTGCAGTACTCAGGAAGGCATTTTGACAGGATCGTTTTCTCATTGCGAACCATTTACGTTAGAGGCCCACTCTGGAACCGAATAGTTATATTATCGCCTCCCCAAGTACTGCCGGCAAGTCACTTGGGAACATATAGTCTGTACCTGACTTTATCTCAGAAAGCTGAGGTGTGTTAGAATGACTTATACAGTATATCGAATGTTGGGGTAATTAGGTCATCAAATCAACGGCAGAGCGATTTACTATTAAATAAGAACCCATAATAGGAAACTATAGCTAATTCGGTCTTCTAAATGTTGAAAATCGTGAGGAACCTTTACATTGGTCAGAGACATGTACCGTTTTCCTATGTAGCCAATCAGAAAATTTCTCCATAAAAATTACATTTTAATAGAGCAACTATCGAAAGACAGGTTATTTTTTTAATCTTCAAAACTATTTTACATCTAATGCAAGGTAGCATGAAATGATGTTGTTTGGTAGGTATGCCCCGCTTCCCATAAGTTTTTAGATACATATTGTCTAAAATTTATACGCTCAAAGTATGACATCAAATAACTTACGATGATGTAATGTTTAAAAATGTCAATATGACATGTCATCATATGTTACGTTACTGGACCAACACTAATCTCTTTGTTTTTTTCTTTCTTCTTTATATTTTGATTACTGTTGCCAAAAAAACCTTTTCCCGCCTAATCCGTTTGTTTTTGTTTACATTGCAATTTACAAAAAACAACCCCATCAAGAAAGTGTGCGATATTTTTCCTCCTTATAAGATATGTGTACCTGCTCTTGTTTTTTCCGATGGCGGCGGTTAGGTATGTACTTATACCGCTAATCCCTTTATGTACATGATGTTATTACTGATTTTTGCCGCCAAACATGCACGGTCATGTTTTTACGCTTGTGAAAAAGAGTTATTTTATTTTTGTGTACATTGATGTAAACAAAATTTCCGGGATTATGTGTGTTATTATAATCTCGTTGAAATGTTGTCATTTCTTGGAAATATTTCTGTACAGGAAGTTATTTTGGCGATGCATTCGAGAAAATTATCGAATGTGTTATGAGATATATTTAATAATCTAATGATGATCACTATAACTTTTAATATTATTTCGTATAATTTATTTCACTTTCAAAATTATAATTGGTGCTTTTAGTTTTATTTATAATCTTTATGTTTGAAATACCTGGAAATATTCCTATTTTTAAATCAATTTGATAACCCTCTTTGTCGATATAACAATATATACAGTGCGTCAAGAATCAGTTTTCACATTAAATAAATAATATTTTTTTTTCCAATTTTATTTTATAAAATTGAAAGGAAAAATAAATTTCAGTTTTAAAACATAAACCAGTAAGGAAAGCAGTAAAGTCGGACGGGGCCGACTATATGATACCCTTCACCATTTTGGGTACATTCAACAGATGAACAGTCAGACGTCGCATTTTTAACATGAAATTGGAACCATGAACATAGTCATTCTGCAACCCATATGACATTTTTCATTTGGTCAGATATAGAGTTGTTTCTTACTATATTTAAATCTGGCTCTTCAGAGCACAACATTAAAAAAAATTTATATTAACTATGTCTTAATCTGAACTGAAACTTAGCACACATCATTTACGACTTAATTCAATAGGCTTTTATGCAAATCGAAAGATATATAGGGACTTTGGTACACCATTTCTATTAATTGGACGAAAGTATATATGGGAGCTATATCTAAATCTGAACCTATTTTTAGGAAACTTGGCACTCATCATTCTAGACCTAATTCATTATGTTGTGCCTAATTTCGGGCAAATCGAAAGATGTATAGGGACTTTGTTGCACCATTTACATTAAATAGGACGAAAGTATATATGGGAGCTATATATAAATCTGAACCGATTTTTAGGAAACTTGGCACACATCATTCATTCGTGCAAATCGAAATATACATAGGAACTTTGGTGCACCATTTACCTTAATCGAAGATACATAGGGACTTTGGTGCACCATTTACCTTAAATCGGACGAAGCTATATATGGGAGCTATATCTAAATCTGAACCGATTATCTCGAAACTTAGTAAACATCATTCTGGACCTAATTCAAAGACATAAAAGTATAAAGATACGACAATTGTTACATCGGCAAATTCCAATAGATGGTTTTTCCTCTGTTGTTACGATATCATAACAACAGAGCGAACAATATCAAACATTTTAAGTGCTATATAGCAAGCTTATTAAATAAAAATATATATTTTGAGTGCAGATCTCTGATTTTATTTACATTTTATAAACACATTATCGCGTATTGACGTTTTTATTGTTAACATGCCTCTATTATACCTGATTCCACCTGGATATTTTTTATAAACTATTTTGTCAAAATGCAGTTTGTCGAGTCTTTACGGTTTCTATGTCTTTGGTTATTACAGGTTAGTATGTGTATGGGTTGTTTTAATTAAGTTCAAATATCTATCAAATATCTTCACGTAACAGTATCCAACAATGAACAGACAAAGGAGAGAAATATAATTTTGTTCATATGTCCTGTTAATTACAACAATGACATAGCCTTGTCATCTGTAAGAATACGGGGTTTGTTAGCTATGTAATGCAAACCGCGCCATCTAGCTTTTAATTCACGAAACAGAATGTCAAATTTGTTTGTTCATTTTTTCATTTCATTTTATGTTTATCGTGGGTGTACGAATACGGATTTCTGATACTGTATATATTTATTTAAAATAAAATATATTTTTAAATACTACTTTTAAGTTTAATTATAAAACAAATTAAATCTAAATTCGTCGGTCAATGCTAGTAGCTTCTCAATGTTTTTTTATATGCCCATCTATTATTTTAACTTTCTACTCAAATTCCGGCATTGCAAAACAACAACTCTTTCAACTTCTCCAATTGTTGGCCCGAGAATCCTTGACTCATTAGTTGGATTTCCGTTTGGTCAATCAGTTTCTGTATGCACTCCAGCATACGGAGACTCTGAACGAGTTTGGCGGACATGAATTTATGGCGAAATTTCATTTTGGCCTTTTTAATTTTATTGTTAATGCGAGAACGCCGACATGATTCGGCTCGTTGTTGTTGTTGCTGCTGCAGTAGAGTCGTGTCATTTCGAACACCGCTAGTGGAGCTAATGCTACTGCTGCTGTTACATCCGTTTCCGTTGTTGGCCATCATCGTTTGTTGCTGACCCTCATTATTATCACCATCATCGGCATTTGTTTTAGATGGTGTTGCATCCGTTGTTGCTGCTGATTGTTCTGCCATTGACACGCTGCAACGTCGCTCCACAACAATGGGATTCTCCAATAGCATCTGTTCCACATACAGGTCCTCCTCACGTTTGCAATTTGCCCTCAAACGTTTCATTTCAATTTCCACAATCTGCTCGATATAGCTGGTCGTGGTGGTGGTGGCGCCCAAATGTTGAAAGTTACTGATGGATTGCATTTGCAGGTTCTGTACCAAAGACATCCAAGCTTGCTGCAATAAAATACTTTCTGCTATTGGATTGGTCATGTCTGCTGCTTGGGGTGTTGAAGATGGTTCATAGTGAGAATTATGTTCCAGTTCATGTTGGCGTGGTTGCTGATAGTTATGTTGATGCATTTCGTCGGTTAAGACTTTGGCAGGTGAGTGTGTGTAGAATAAGTCGGGAGAAAAAATAGAATTTTTAAACTGAGATGTGACTTTGAATTCCGATTGGAATGCAATTACTTAGACAAGTGATTGGCTGGCTGAGTGGCATGCCGACTTTTATTCAGTCTCTCATTCTCTAATGTGTCTTCATTTTGTTTGTAATCTTGTCTTGTTTATCAATTCATTGATGGTGGTGCTGGTGGTAGTGGTTGATATCAGTTCGTTGTTGACAGAACTGCTGATGATATTGCTGATTTCCACCAACTGTGATAAACAGCAAGAAGTCTGTGGTACTTTATCAATTTGCAAATGTTTGTCCTGCAAAAGGTCAGCAGTTAAAGTCGGAAGGGACCTCTCGGAGCCCTTTAATACCGTACGGGGAATGAGACAAGGTGACAGTTTGTCGTGTGCTTTTTTTAACATCCGACTGGAAAAGGTCATACAGAAAACCACAAATGTTGCTCGCGGATGACATCAATATAATGGATCGAACATGGCGAAGACCATGCTGATGGTATCAACCCGCAATACGTCCAGTCGACTCGGACCAACTGTGGAACTTGAAAACTACATCTTCGAGGTAGTGCACTGTTTTATATACCTCGATACCGCCATAAACAAAACTAATAACATCAGCTTTGAAAGCCGGAGGAGAATAATGTTGGCCAACAGATGCTACTATGGTCTGAGTAAGCAACCCAAAAGCAAGGCCACCTCTCTCCAGTCCAAACTCACACTCTACAAGACACCGATACTAACAAATAACCTTCACTCCAAATATCAAGATTCAGCCGTTTCGCCTTGGCGTTTATGAATCGTTAAGTCTGAAAGGATTCACCTGTAAGCGGAAGGATCCTCATGTATGTCGGTCGGAGCTACTAGGATACACTCCGTTGCAGTACTCAGGAAGGCATTTTGACAGGATCGTTTTCTCATTGCGAACCATTTACGTTAGAGGCCCACTCTGGAACCGAATAGTTATATTATCGCCTCCCCAAGTACTGCCGGCAAGTCACTTGGGAACATATAGTCTGTACCTGACTTTATCTCAGAAAGCTGAGGTGTGTTAGAATGACTTATACAGTATATCGAATGTTGGGGTAATTAGGTCATCAAATCAACGGCAGAGCGATTTACTATTAAATAAGAACCCATAATAGGAAACTATAGCTAATTCGGTCTTCTAAATGTTGAAAATCGTGAGGAACCTTTACATTGGTCAGAGACATGTACCGTTTTCCTATGTAGCCAATCAGAAAATTTCTCCATAAAAATTACATTTTAATAGAGCAACTATCGAAAGACAGGTTATTTTTTTAATCTTCAAAACTATTTTACATCTAATGCAAGGTAGCATGAAATGATGTTGTTTGGTAGGTATGCCCCGCTTCCCATAAGTTTTTAGATACATATTGTCTAAAATTTATACGCTCAAAGTATGACATCAAATAACTTACGATGATGTAATGTTTAAAAATGTCAATATGACATGTCATCATATGTTACGTTACTGGACCAACACTAATCTCTTTGTTTTTTTCTTTCTTCTTTATATTTTGATTACTGTTGCCAAAAAAACCTTTTCCCGCCTAATCCGTTTGTTTTTGTTTACATTGCAATTTACAAAAAACAACCCCATCAAGAAAGTGTGCGATATTTTTCCTCCTTATAAGATATGTGTACCTGCTCTTGTTTTTTCCGATGGCGGCGGTTAGGTATGTACTTATACCGCTAATCCCTTTATGTACATGATGTTATTACTGATTTTTGCCGCCAAACATGCACGGTCATGTTTTTACGCTTGTGAAAAAGAGTTATTTTATTTTTGTGTACATTGATGTAAACAAAATTTCCGGGATTATGTGTGTTATTATAATCTCGTTGAAATGTTGTCATTTCTTGGAAATATTTCTGTACAGGAAGTTATTTTGGCGATGCATTCGAGAAAATTATCGAATGTGTTATGAGATATATTTAATAATCTAATGATGATCACTATAACTTTTAATATTATTTCGTATAATTTATTTCACTTTCAAAATTATAATTGGTGCTTTTAGTTTTATTTATAATCTTTATGTTTGAAATACCTGGAAATATTCCTATTTTTAAATCAATTTGATAACCCTCTTTGTCGATATAACAATATATACAGTGCGTCAAGAATCAGTTTTCACATTAAATAAATAATATTTTTTTTTCCAATTTTATTTTATAAAATTGAAAGGAAAAATAAATTTCAGTTTTAAAACATAAACCAGTAAGGAAAGCAGTAAAGTCGGACGGGGCCGACTATATGATACCCTTCACCATTTTGGGTACATTCAACAGATGAACAGTCAGACGTCGCATTTTTAACATGAAATTGGAACCATGAACATAGTCATTCTGCAACCCATATGACATTTTTCATTTGGTCAGATATAGAGTTGTTTCTTACTATATTTAAATCTGGCTCTTCAGAGCACAACATTAAAAAAAATTTATATTAACTATGTCTTAATCTGAACTGAAACTTAGCACACATCATTTACGACTTAATTCAATAGGCTTTTATGCAAATCGAAAGATATATAGGGACTTTGGTACACCATTTCTATTAATTGGACGAAAGTATATATGGGAGCTATATCTAAATCTGAACCTATTTTTAGGAAACTTGGCACTCATCATTCTAGACCTAATTCATTATGTTGTGCCTAATTTCGGGCAAATCGAAAGATGTATAGGGACTTTGTTGCACCATTTACATTAAATAGGACGAAAGTATATATGGGAGCTATATATAAATCTGAACCGATTTTTAGGAAACTTGGCACACATCATTCATTCGTGCAAATCGAAATATACATAGGAACTTTGGTGCACCATTTACCTTAATCGAAGATACATAGGGACTTTGGTGCACCATTTACCTTAAATCGGACGAAGCTATATATGGGAGCTATATCTAAATCTGAACCGATTATCTCGAAACTTAGTAAACATCATTCTGGACCTAATTCAGTACTCAATGCAAAATTTCGTGCAAATCGAAAGATATATAGGGACTTTTGTGCCCCATTTACCCATTTAAATCGGACGAATATCAAATCGGATCATAAATGCGACCTGTTCTTTGTTTACAATTTAACATCTACAGACGGACGGACTAACGGACATGCATAAATCGACTCGTTTCCTTTGGCCTGTTACAAACATATGCACAAAGACATAATACCCTGTACCACAATGTGTATATATAAATAAATATATAAATATAAAGGGTATATAAAAAAATTTTAATTTTATTTTATCTCATATACATTTTTTTGGTTTTAATTGTCTCAGCGCCAAGTGTTATTAAAATAGGCTAGTTGGCAATTTTACATAATTTCTGTGTATATTGCTACATATTTAACCCTTGGAGCCCCGATTTTTTCCCGCTATCTTAGAAGAAATTTCTGTTCATAGATTTAATACAACTATCCTAAATAGGATATGCACAAAATTTGACATCACTACATCCTTGAATTCGAGAGATACAGTACATTATATCGAAAAAATTAAAGTCCAAATCCAAAATCCAAGAAAACCAAATGCAAAATCGAGAGAAAAATCATGTTAAATTATTCTCTATATTCATTTTTACAAGAATCCACTATAATTCTGATGGCAGAACTCGTACAATTTGAATACGAAGCGATTTAAATAATTTGGACTGTATACACAAAATAGTACTGTACACAAATTTACCCTCTTCTCTATATTAAAAAGCTCATAACTTTATCAAAATTCGATTTTTTTTATTTTTCTTTTTGATATATGTCGTCCATAATCAGGTCTTGACATATGGAATACAAATAATATATATCTACTTGAAGCATATTAATTATAGGATCTAAAACATTTTGTTGTCAGTGGGCAACATTGGGCCACAAAGGGTTAATAATATATGTATATATATATGTATTTAAGATAACATTTCTTCGACATGCTGCACTAAAAACAGTTTCTAATGTCTCTTTAATGCGGAAAGTGTAGAACTACTACATTTTTTGACAAATTATTATAATCTCGACTTCCGGAATGTTGTATACGCTGTTTAGTGGTTTCAATGCGACATAAAGCAACACGAAGCTGTGTGTATGAATTTATATACATAAAGTAAAAGTTGATATCTTTATTGACCATGAATCGGTAATAAGCATTGTGTTGGATACAATACATGTAAATTAGCAACAAATTTCAAAGCTTAATTTTGAAGACGTAGCAATAATTTAAGGCTTGTACTGTTCTTGAAAGCATATATTGATGCTAAATAATTTATATGACTTTGTATTAATGTTTGATATATTAAATACTTGTATTCTAATCGAATTAATACTTGAATTTATAAAGTAGACCGAATGCGGGAGATATTCTTGATTTCAACATATTTATGTGTTGATCCCATCCAATGTTTGACTGCAAAATTAGACCCAAATATTTTATCTCATGGACTTCATGAACTATTTTGGCTCCAATGTTGAAATTAAAAATGCCATTGTGGCCTAAAACAAATTAATTGAGTTTTTCCTCCATTAATATACAACTTATTTATTATCATATATTCGAAAATTAGAGGTGCATCTCTCTCAATGTACGTTTTAGCAACTGTTTCTGATTAATATGGGTAAAATATACAAATGTCGTCCGCATACATGAATATCCGACCAGTTAGCTGTAAATTAACCAAGTCGTTTATATATATAATAAATAATAAAGAACTTAAAATGCTATCTTGAGGTACACCACTTTCAACGTCTAAAATATCACTTTTACATTGTTCGATTTGGACAAATTGCTTTCTATTTTTCACATACGACTTTAGCTTTTTCAATAAAATTTTGTGGTCTAACACTTCAAAAGCTGTTGATAAATTGTAAAATATACCAACTACTATATATCCTTCATCAATAGATTTATAAGTATAATTTAGAATATTGATTATAGCATACTGATTTTGATTAATCAAGTTGTTTTCCTGAAAGTAATCAGTCAGCTGGTTGTATAAATATATATTGATAGCTACATTTCGGCATAATGTTGGGATATCAAAAATATCGTCTTGTGGCATTTATTTGTGAATGTGAGTCAAATTCGTAGATAGTCTTCATAACGATGAGCTGAAAAGCCAAATATTTTATATATTGACAGGCTGAAGGATTATAAGAATATTACGCTATGAAAGTCTTCTATATAAATCAAACCCAAGCATTCTATAAATTGACTGTTTTCCTACATTTGTATTAGATTAGATTTGTATATATAGATATCCGCTGTGAAAGAAGTTCCTTGGGAGTAGGGATACGTAAATTAACTTTCGATTAATCGACTTTTTTTTATTGAAAAGTCATAAAGTCGAAGTCGACTTTTGATCTTTAAGGAAACCGCAAAGTCGACTTTTCAAGATCGACTTTCAATTTTCATTATTATTACTTGGTTTATTATCCCAAAGCCCAGATTGCCCAAAAATTACACAATACAGAACTTTATGGTATCTTGTGACGACAATTTATATAACAAATCAAATTTTTAGTCGATTTTGTATAAGTCGCTAAAAGACGAAAATCGATTTTGACCAGGATTGACATAATCAAAGGATTAAAAAGTATACTTTTTAGTCAAAGTCAAAAATCGAAGAGTCTAAAAATAGATTTTTTGGTCGGAAGCAAACATTGAAACATTTTTAAGACGACTTTTGCGCTCGACTACGTATCCCTACTTGGGAGCCGGCGATTATTATAAGCCTCTTAAGTGGTCCTGTATAGATTGGACGCACTTTGGAACTCCTTTGTAGAGAGAAAGAAGAAACTTCTTGGAGGTGTTGCACGAAAGGACGACCTTCTTAGGTGGTATTCTATAGAATGACAAATTCTTGAAAAAATATAGATTCTATAGATGGAAGGTCACTATAAAATATTCTATATATTCAGATACAGACAAAATCCTATTTTATAATATCCCATTTTTATAAAAATTTTCTATGGAGGACTTCTAGAGAAAGTAAACATTTCAGGAGTTTTTTTTTAATAGAAGAGACTTCAGAGACTGCCTTATATAGGCAAATTACTCTTGACTGCGGCTTTCAAGTTTTTTTTTTTCAAGAGCAGTTTTAAGATAATCTGGAAGAACTCAACTCTTAAGAAGAATGTAGCACAGTCGACACAAGATATTTTCTAGGATATAATTCTTGATATCTAAATATTTGTGGTATTTAATTTACGGTTCAAATAAGAACGACGCAGAAGAACTTGGAATAAAAGGAAAAAATGTTCTACGAAACAAATCTTCCGAGAAGAAAGGTCAGGATAATATGTATATCAATATATTGCACAGTAGAACAGTTCTGTTTTTGTTCAGCTTTTTAAAACCCAGCTTTTTGCGAATCGGAATCTGGCAAACCCTAGTTTCGGGCCACCTCCTCGCTTTAACTCCAATCTTCCCATGTTTGTGCTAATACATTGTTTATTTATGTCCTCTATCTGTCATCTGTCATTTCTATAATTTGTCAACATTGACATCTATATTTTTAACACCTTGCTCAATATTTATTTTTGTAAATTAAAACAAATTAATAAATAAATTTTACAAAATGCCAATGAAAAATATTGAGAAAAATTATCTGAATCTTAGCAGGAAAAAACATATAACTGCCCACATTTTCTGTATTTTCAGGATACATTTTCCGACCGAATTATATGTTATTTAATATTTTGAGTTCTAATTGGGTAACAAATTTCCCTGAAAATATATTAATTATTAAATATTGGTATTTTCAGGGTTTCTGGTCAGGTTTTGCAACCGTATTGCTGGAATCGGGCACAGAGAGTTCTCTATAGCTACCAAATATCCATGCAAAAATTTATCGATGTGTGCCTACGTTTTTTGGGTAGCCCCCAAGCAAATTTGAGTATTTACCCAAAATTGGGTATAAACACATTAACTGGCGAACCACTTGACATAGGCAGCCAAAATTTGACATACATGTTTTTAATGTCAAAATAAATATTGGTATTGTCTCTGGGTCCATGTTTTGATATAGCCACCATATATCCGTACCTTCCGATTTAAGGTAATTTTTGTCTATAAAACATATTTTACAATCGAATTGGTTATTTGACATAAAGGGTCTCATGCATAAAACGTGAGCTTGAGCTCGGACTCGATTTTTTGAGTAAAAGGTGCTTGTCGTATGCATAATAAAATTTGATGTATTTGCTTTTACTCACTGCTCACGTTTGATCTCTTCTTGCTCAGTTTGAACTTAGAAATTGATGTTGGATGAGATTGTTCTCATTTTCATATGCATAAAAACAAGCTTTTGCTTACTTTTGTGAGCTCTTGCTTAACATTTGTTGAGCATGCCTCTTAGTTGACTCGCGTACACTAAAATGAATTATTATCAGTGATTGTGAACATAATTTATCACAGAAAATGATTTTGGAAAAATATTCCATGAATATTTTGTGTTGAAGCTTGACAATAACCCCCAGACATAAACCAAAACTTGTCAGCGATTGGTTGCGGGAGTCTCAAATCCGGATTTTATGATGGCCAACATAATCATCAGATCTTCACCCTATAGAAAAATCGTTGTATCATCATCGATAGCAAAATTCAAAGGGATTCACTAACAAACAAACATAACCTCTTCCCAAAGGTTCAGGATGTGAAGAATAGTGCATCAAAGGATCAAATTTTGGATCGTATAGATTCAATGTCTCGTAGGTGTAATCAAAAATAACGGGTTTGCTGTCGATTACTAGCTAAATTTGCTTATTTAAAAAAAAGAATAAAACCAAAATTGGGTCAATGTAGTTTTTCATAGAATTTATTTTTATTTCGAAATAAATGTCACGTTTATATTCTTAAAAAAACTTTCTCTATAACTTTATTTTCAAAAAAAAAAAGTTACGGGTCATTAATTCAGTTTGCAATTTCAGTTGCTTTAGTTTTGGCCACCAGTGTATATATTTTATGGGGTCTTAGGTGAATATTTCGAGATGTTATAAACGGAATAAAAAATTGAGGAATATTAGCCAAGTATTTGCAAATATTCGGGTTTCAACAGACGGGTATGGATATAAATGATTTTGATCAGGAAAAATACATATACTTTAGGAGGTCTTCGTCCGCCTTATGGTGTGGATTATAATAATATAAACCCTAATAATAATATAGTCCGTTATTTCTATTCCAAATGTTGCTTCATTTCTTTGACACTTGGTAACTGACTTTTTCAAAGTAAATATTTATTTTCTTTAATTTTTGTTGTACTAAAAATGCAGATATATCGTCAGTTTCTATTTTATTATTAGTATTTACTACTACTTCTAATTCACTTCCACTATAACAATTAGAAGTTTGATCTCAATTTGCTCAAGTATTTGCAATTGGTTTGAACTCATTTTTATGCATACGAAATTGAGCAAAAGCAGTTCCTGTTCGATCTAACTCAACTTACGAGTAATTGCTAGCTTGACTCAACTCATCGCTTTTGCTCGTTTTTATGCATGAGGCCCAAAATGTCAAGTGGATGCCATCTTTAAAGTATTGTAAAACTATCCATTTTAACATTGAACATTTGAACATGTTTACTAATTATCCATACTGTACCATCAAATATTCAACTATATTGGACTCATATTTTTCATGTACTGTACTCCCGAATCAATAACCGAGACTGCCTCATTTTTTTCTTATTCATTGTAATATGAAAAGGAAACTTGGGACGCAAAGGGTTAAAAGACCTAAACGAGTTCTGTCAAATTTAAGGTAATGAATATCTAAAAGTTGATTTTGAAAGAAAAGTGGAGGGTATTTGCATTGATAGAATTATTTTCGTAGCACCACGTAAACAATTCTAAACCTTCGGATAAGTAATATAAATACAAATTGTATAAGGAATCCTAATCCTTCCATTAAACCCAAATTTGGTGAACTTTTCAACTTCTAAACTGAAAACAAATTAGTAGTGTCTCGATAAAAAAAATATTTCAAAACAAAATCATAATTTATGACCTACATAAAGGATATAACCACCAACTAGACATAATAATATAGAAAATCACAACAACACATTCATGACCAATATTTTTGGAAATTCCCATTAATTAAAAAACAAAACATGACGCGTCAATAAGAAAAACAAATTCTCCCGACCGAAGTCAGAGTCGCGACCGTCTGCATGCATAAACAATGTCATAAATCAGGCATCCGGAAAATTGAAATAATAGTGGCTCCTGAGTCTGTGATCATTCATACCTGAATTGGTATGCGAAAAAAACGCACAAACACCGCGAGTCAGAGTCAGGTATCTCCAATTGCAACGAAATGGCCAAAAACCTAAGATATAAAATCCAATGACGTGTTAGGAATTTCATACAGTTCAGCGAACTAAGTCGTGTGTTAAACAACCAACCAACCCATCAAGCAACCAAACCGATTTCCCCATCTATTTTTTTCGCCAATATGGAAAACATCAATTGCAATGCAACCAGCATGATGACACCGTCCACGAATTACATCCTTCAGCATTTTTACACATCCTTAGCACAGGATTTACCTTTGCAAACGACCATAAATACGGCCACAATGCTGTCAGCGTACGTAAATCCGCAAAATATCGAGCGTATGGTACAATTGGAAATGGAACGCATTAAGGAGAATTGTGCCCGCAAGGAGGAACAGTACGTTGAACAAATGTTATTGGAGAATTCCATCATTATCGAAAGACGCACCAATGGCACGAACACCACCATATCTACCACCACCACCATGAATTGTCAGCAGTCGGTGTCAATGCGGCAGAAGCAGCACAACCAGATGTACGAACAACAACTTATCAGCCCCACAGGTGCCGCAGTAAGTTTATCGCCAAATGACAACATCAGCACCATCACCACCACTACTGGATTATTGCCATTGAAACAGCAATCGCTCCAGCAGCAACAACAACAACAACGTGCTGATGCTTGTCGCCGTTCACGCTACAATAACAAAATCAAAAAAGCCAAAACCAAATACCGTCACAAATACATGTCCCAGAAGTTATTGCAGAGCACTCAAATGTTCGATTGCATTCAGGATCTCATCAGCCAAGCCGAAAGTCATTTACTTGCCCAAGGACTAACCAAAGATAAACTGCAGCAATTGCGTCTCAACTATGGCATGGACAAAGTCAAACTGGGACACCGTCAGCAAATTGGATCATAAACCGTGGCCATAGCATTAGCTCCGGTCGTCAGTAATTTGCATAGACCAGAGGCAAGGAGGAGAAGCGAGAACTGGATCTAGAGATGGAGCACAGCTCACATTCAAACGTTTGTGGTTTTCATTACTTTTTTGTTTTATTGGGTTAACAACGAAAATGTTATCTAGTTTTCAAATGTACATAACTTTGTGTTGTATATCTATAAATATAAGTTATTTAATAAATAAGTAAATAAAAAATATATATTATAATTTAATTTAAAAGTTTGTGTGTTTTAATTTTGGTTGGTGTTGGGAAAAATGTTATTATTTATGATATAAACATGTGTTTTTTAAAACTTTTTATAAAACAACGAATACAATTTGGAAATAGATTAAAATTTCTATACATTTGTAACTTCTTGACCCAATAATCCTAGTGTCAAATTTTATGCCCATTTACTCATGTTTGTCCGAAAAAATCACAACGCCCGACGAAAGGGCTGAAGATAGAATCTTGAAATTTTAGGAGAGGGTCATTTTAGAACCAAAGGTGTCAGATAAGGCTTGGTTTTTGGAAAGTACTAATGGGTCGACTAATTTAAAGCGATGATAAGCTTATTGGAACTATTTTTTGATGACGAAAATGATGTGCAAGGCGTATCATCTATTGGAAGGCATTTAAAAGATAAATCCAATCCATTAGAACTACCATCCGTACTGCTCTTTTTAGCTTTAAGGCGCATTTTCGGATACCAAAAGATGCCCTTGTGTACTTAGTTGAAGCATAAAATTCTGGTTTCCGAAAAGCCTGACGATCAACAGCAATTCCTCCTCTCTTAAAAGTGTGTGCAGCTCTGAGGTTTTTTCCGAAGGCAATGACTGCAATCTTGGCATGGTTCAATCCACAATGTCGATGGTTTTGACTGAAGTTGTCTGGCTAATAAAGGAAAAACTGTGTAAAATTTGGATTGTTTCCAAACTAACAGAGGAGGAAAAGGGGAAGAATAAATTGTTTTTATTCCAAAACAAAGTTCTCGGGTGTTGTCGGATGTATAATTGGCATACACGTACATTTCATGGTCCCAAAAGAAGATGTTTGCCATTTTGTAGTAATTTTAACCATTATTCCAACCAAATTTCAGTTCTTATTGCTAAACACGACTAAACAGCAACCAGAAATAAATGGTTGCCGAAAAATTCTATTGATGTTGGCAACAGTTGCCATACATAATTCAAATTTGGCAACTGGCAACGACACTAAACTATGGTTACCATCCGTAATCGACCCATAAATGTGGTATCATTTATATTTGGCGAACCGGTACAGCTAGAACTCTTAAATTTGAAATGAGGGTCACTGATGGAGCGTAGAATAGATGTTGCAAAGGATTTTTTGAAAATTCGTACTATAAGTATTCGAAAAAATACTAAAATGTATAAAATTTGGTACAATTTCGTAGCATGTAAAACTTTAAATTTGGAATACGAATTAGGATTAAGAAGTAAGGTCGATATAAGGAGGTGGTTTTGAAAGCATGTACTCATGTGTACGAAATGTTATATATGGTACAATATTTCATACAAATTTGATTTAGAGCTACAAATCGAGCTGGAATCCTGAAAATTGAAATTAACATTACCGTCGGAGTGTAGATTGGAATATGTCTGTAGGATTTTTTTTACTTATATGTACGAAAAGTACTAACAAATAATTGGTACAATTTGGATTTGGGTGAACCGATGGAGCTACAACAATGAAATTTGGAGTTAGTGTCATTGTTGAGGTGTAGGATTGGTGTATGTTGGAAATTTTGGAAATTCGTACTAATATGTACTACATTGTACCAAAATTTGGATTTCGGTGAACCGATTGAGCTGGAATCTTGACATTTGAATCATTGTTGGGCGGTTGAAATGAGCTTTTTAGAAAGTTTTGGAAATTCCTACTAATGTTAACTAAATTTGGTACAATTTTACTTTTGAGTGAACCAATGTAGAAAGTTTTGGAAATTTGTACTGGATGGTACCAAATGTGAATTTGGGTGAACCGATTGTAGGATTGGTATACACCTAAGTCTGTTTTTACACAGTCTTTTTGTACACGGTTTGAAAATTTAATATTTTTAAGTTTTTTAGACGATTTTATTCCATTTAGCACGATTTGAAATTTTTTGTACTTTTTTTGTCAAATTTAATTTTTGCGAAGTATGTTCATATCACAAAAAATTATTTATGAAAGAATAAAGTCTGAAACCATTGATAGTATCGATAGTTTGCGAACACTAGCTTAACGATTTAAGTGAATTCCCCTTTAGCGCGTACAAACAATTTTTACTGGTCAAAGCAAATGTGAATAGCACTAATTTAGGGGAATTTCCTTTATGTATAAGATCAATGTATTCTGTATTCTTCTGGAACCAATCTACCGTGTAAAAACAGACTTAGGTGTATATAGAAAGTTTTGTAAATTAGTAGGGAAGACTGGGGCACCTTCGGCAATCGCGTTTCGATATGAATCTCTCACCGTACATCAATAGCTTCGATACATAGGTATCGAATATCGAAAAAATAACTTTCGCAAAATTTGAAATTTCTAGCTAATAAGCTTATTTAGATACACGAGTTTTTGTATTTTTACAGATGTTTTGGTAATATTTTCATTCCATTTCGTAAGTATTTCGTCTATAAAACTTTAAAATTTTTAAGGCAGTATTATTAAAAAGTAGTTAATTACAATTGTATTCTTATAAAAAATAATTAAAAATATACTGTTTTGAGAAGATTTATAAAAAAATGAAAAAAAAAACTATAAAAAGTACCTCCGGGGAAGATTCGGCATTATGAAGTGGGGTACATTCGGTCATATACAGATAGTGCAATATTATTTCATTAAAATGTTTTTGAGTTTGTCTTTAAAAATAATTTTTTAGTATGGTTCGAAATTACATATATAAAACCAAAGGTGCTTGTATTGACGAAAATGCAATAGAAAAATGCTATTTCTGATGGTGTATATAAATATAACCTTAAAAGTCAAACATTGAGTCGCGTATTAAAACAAAATAGAACCTTTAGAGGATCTGAATTCCAATCAGACTGATAGCAATGATAATTACCAGACTATGACTATGGTGCCGAATGTGCCCCATCAAATGCCGAAGCTACTCCGGGTAGGAGCACATTCGGCGAATTTGACCATTTTTACAAAAGTGTAAAAATGTTTAACTAATACTAATTTATTATATGTTTTTGGTTCTAGTTTTTATAAGTAAGTATCAGACGACACTAATCAAGCATAAAGATTTTATATCTGTTGAATAAATACTGAGATATAGAGCCCTAAACAAAAAGTGCCGAAGGTGCCCCAGTCTCGCCTACAAAGTGTTCAATCCAATAAGCAGAATTTTCAAAATGTTATATTTACATTTATTATTTTTATGTAAGAAAAATAAACTTATGTATATCAAATTTAAAATTCCGCCGCTAGATGGCGGAGTTTCCATATTATAGATGTAAAAAAAAAGATAGAAAAATGATAAATTTATTGCCGCACTTAGACGCCTAGTCATGCATTCGACTGATTTGTAGGTTAACTGGGTGATATTTGATCCCATTCCGTTTTAAGTTATTTTCAGGTCCTGATGCTATAATGACTTTTTTCTCCTTAATTGACCACAAGTGGGATTCTAAGTGGGATTAGATCTATAAAGGTGTGTTTTGTATGCAGTATATTTGAGGTCATTGTCCTGTTGAAAGATAAAAGTTAATGTTTTTTATACCCTTCACCACACTGTGGTACAGGGTATTATGTCTTTGTGCATATGTTTGTAACAGGCAAAAGGAAACGAGATAGACACATGGTTCCTTTTGAGAATATGCATAGAATCAATTTCTGAGTCGATTTACGCATGTCCGTCCATGTATTTTTGTGAACAAAGTACAGGTCGCATTTATGATCCGATTTGGATGAAATTTGGCATATGTCACTTATTTGGCCCAAGGACGAACCCTATTGAAATTGAGAAAAATAGGTTCAGATTTAGATATAGCTTCCATATATATATATATATATATATATTCGTCCGATTTAATGTAAATAGTGCACCAAAGTCCCTATATATATTTGCACGAAATTTGGCACAGCGTAATGAATTAGGCCTAGAATGATGTGTGCTGAGTTTCATGAAAATCGGTTCAGATTTAGATATAGCTCCCATATATAGTTTCGTCCGATTTTATGTAAATGTCCCTATATGTCATTAGGTCTAGAATAATGTGTGTTAAGTTTCCTGAAAATCGATTCAGATTTAGATATAGCTCCCACATATATTTTCGTCCTATTAAATGTAAATGGTGCACCAAAGTCCCTACATATCTTTCGATTTGCACGAAATTTGGCACAGCGTGAAAATCGGTTCAGATTTAGATATAGTTCCCATATGTATTTTCGTCCAATTTAAGGTAAATGGGTACCAAAGTCCCTTAACATCTTTCGGTTTGCAAAACGTAATGAATTAGGTCTAGAATGATGTATGTTAAACTTCCTGAAATCGGTTCAGATTTAGATATAGCTTTTTTATCTGATCAAATGAATGCGACGTCTGTTAGGATTCATCTGTTGAATGGACCCAAAGTGGTGAAGGGTATCATATAGTCGGCCCCGTCCGACTTTACTACTTTCCTTACTGGTTTTTTGTTTCGCTGAGCCGGAATGTGATTATAACGAAATAAGCCCGTATGGTTGTCCTGCTAAATTTTTTAGCATCCATCCCATATTTTTATATTGAATTAAGACTCATCCTTCCAGAAGTTGTAGTCCTTACTTTGGTACTTTTTGGAAAAAACAATCCGTTTTTGCTTATTAACACCGTTTCACACCACTCCGACTTTTATTCCAATTTGTCGGATATTTATTCGCACTGTTTAACATGTAATATGATTTCAAGTATTTTTCAGTATGTTCAAGGTCCTATTATAACATGAATTTTCACCAAGGATCTTTCATTACTTTCAGATATAATGATTGTTATTCTCATATTCTCGTTTTTAGTTGTTTAATTAGGTCCCTTTTTTGTTGCTGGATACTACATATTGTGATCATTATTTTTGCAGTCTCCTGCAAAGAGTTTTCATCTATGTGCAGATCTACTACAATTTTTCGTTGTTCGCCTTTATCGAATTTCCTGAACTTTTTCGTTAAAGTTGTACTGAATTTGATATATTTGAATACCACAGTCGTCGTTTTTTTATTAAAAATAAATATCATAAATGTGGAATTTTTTTAAAATACTTAAGTTTATCATGGGTGTATGAATATGCATTTTGCATACTGTACGTGGCGTGAGAAAATTTAAATTAATTTTAGAATAAGATTGATAAAATCAAATTTGATGCGGAACACCGATAAATACTTCCAAAAAAATAATGACTACATTATCACTGTTAAAAACGTTAGTTCTTCGGTACTCTATAATATCTCTAAACAGCTTAGAACGCCTCCACAGCCCCTTAATCTGAACCCAGTAGAGCACCTATCGGATGTCCTGCAATGACGAAGCCGATATAGTGCCGAGTAGTGGAAATTAAATTTTGAAAAATTCGATCCCGTTGCTTCAAAAAAGTTTATTAAGTTTGTAAAGGCGAAGAATCGCGTTTATATGCCAAATGCAAAGAAGCAAATTGTCGTCTGTTTTTTGTCAAACTGCCTCTGTGGCGACTGCTCCAGTTAATTTTGAGTGATTCAACAACATACGGCTATCCCTAAGACTTTGGGGAAGTTGAAAAAACAAATAATAAAAAACGTATTATAGTGCCTCCGGACAATGCGAGCTGCAATTTGTGGGTCATCCCCATATTTCCGTGACCCAATGACTTCTTCTTTATATTTCCACACACAAGAAAAAAACTTTTTTGTACACACATATTGCAAATAGATTAAAACGGTACCGCACAATTTTTCTAGGAACTTTTACGGTATTAGCAAACCAAAATAATTGTAATTCTAATTTAGATTTATTGGAAGCAAACACCACCTACACAGAAAATTATCACTATAGGTCCATGTTTTTGGCCGCATTTCGTCACTGAAGTGGATATTATTTGGCATTTCTTGTTCTTGGAGGGTTAGAAACAATTTTGCACAACTATTTCGATATAGGTTCATGTTTTGGCATAGCCATCATATATGTCTCCGCTCTTCAATGTTTTAGCCAAATTTTCCATCGAAGGGGCTGTAATTTGGCATTTCAGCAAAAGACGTTTTGACATAGCCTTTAATAAGAAATTTTGAATGCAAAGGGATAACAAGTTCGCCTCGGTCGAACCTAATGCCGTTTGTACTTATTTTGCATTACCAAACTAACCACTCTATAAAATTACCTAATGAAAATCCCGATTATGTATTGACCTTGAATTTATTTGTTGATATTTTAGACAAGAAAAATAATTCAAATTGTATATTGGCAATTGGAAAAACCCAAAATTCTTATGTATGAAAATACCAAGTAGGTAAAATAGGAAATCGTTGTAGACGCAGACACGACAATAAGACACACAAATAATGTCATAAATATGAAATTATTGTAAAAAACAATGTCATAAAATAATTGCAATACCTGATGACGGGCGGCGGATAGAGTTTGTGCAAATTTGTTTTTAACAACAGGAAATGGTCAGGTACATACACCCAAACACACACGCACCACCCATGTCAGGATTGTCCCTATAAATAGGAAAACCAGACAATTAGCGACAATCATTACACTCGTAGTTGTCAAAGTGAAAACATCTCTGAAATTGCTATTGAAAATACAAAAATGGAGCATTACAACCTCAACAACTCTACCAACCTCTTCTTGGATCCCCTCTACACATCGCTGACCCAAGAATTGTCATTGAAAAGTTTGAATACAACATCGATGGCATTAACAGCAGTAGGAACAACAACAGCACAACTAAATCCACAAAACATCGATCAAATGGTCGCAATGGAAATGAAACGAATTCAGGAGAATATCGCCCGTAAGGAGCAACAGTATGTTGAGCAAATGTTGGTCGAAAATCCAATTACATTCGAGAGACGAAACAACGTCACCGTGCTGAGAAAGACATCGGACAGCTCATTATCTGAGGAACAACAACGTCTGCAACAGCAACGTGCCGATGCCTGCCGTCGTTCCCGTTACAACAACAAAGTGAAAAAAGCCAAATCGAAATATCGCCACAAATTCATTTCGCAGAGACTACTTCAGAGCACTCAAATGTTGAATTGTATTCAGGATTTGATTGCCGAGGCGGAAAGTCATTTACTCGCCCAAGGACTAAACAAAGCGAAACTTCATCAATTGCGTTCGAGTTATGGCATGGATATGGCAAGGAGTCTAGTCGATGACGTCAACAAACTGGACTACCCAATGAAAACGGAACCATGAATTTGAAGGCATTTCTGTGTTTTTTAGTCGTTAATTGATAATTGTTGTTCAATTAGTTTTTAAGTTATATTTGTTTAGTTGTGATATGTAAAACATTGAATGTAAATAAAAGAGAACAAATATTGAAAATATAATTTTATTGTATTTTTATTTAATATCACTTGGAATGGAAGCCCTTGACTACTACATAAAGAATCAAAAAGGACAAATTCCGCTGCATAAACTTAGGGATTCTGTTTTATTAACGTGTAAAGAATATCAATATATATTTATGGTAATTATTCCTGACGAATCAAATATACAATTTATTGACAAATTTATAAGCATACAAACCATTAAGCAAAGATCAAAAGTAGGGCGGGCCGACTATATGATACCATTCACCATTTTGAGTACATACAAGAGATGCTCATATGTTCATTTTCCTTTAGGTAGAATAGACATAGCATCTATGGGGGACCATTGAAATGGAATCGGACGAAATTAACTGCGTGAAGTACATAGATATTTGGACTAAACTAAAACAACCCATACACATACCAATACACGTTTTTCTAAGCGGACGAACTTTAATCATTTGGTACATCATGTTGATGAAATCGGATGGAAATATATATGGAAGCTATATATGGGATCTATATCTAAATCTGAACCGATTCCCACAAAATTTTGAATACATCAACCTAGACCTAATTCAGTACTCTGTGCAACAAAAAAAAAAAAAATGTTGTCTAAATCGGACCAATATTTGGAGTTGGTGCACCATTTACATAAAATCGAACTAAACTATATATGGGAGCTATATGTAAATCTGAACCGATTTTCTCCAATTTCAATAGGGTTCGTCCCTGAGCCAAGTAAGTGATATGTGCCAAATTTCATCTTAATCGTATCATAAATGCAACCTGCACCTTGTTCACAAAAATACATGGACAGACGGACGGACATGCATAAATCGACATAGAAAGTGATTCTATGCACATTATCAAAAGGAACCATGTGTCTATCTCGACTTATTTTGGCTGTTACAAACATAGGCACAAGGACATAATACCCTGGGCCACAGTGTGGTGAAGGGTATAAAAAAAGATATCCAGGTGAGTCGGTCTTTTGCGCAGCTCTTCCAATTTGAAAGACCATTTTCGGCAATGTTATCTTACACTTGATCTTTCCATCTAATTCGTGGCCTACCCCTTCTGCGTGAACCATCAGCTGGTTCGCTTTTATATGCCTTTTGAGCTGACTACCTCAAAACTGTAGTTCTCAAAATCCACATTTGGTCCAAGTCTATTGGACGTCTTGCGCGTTGATACCATCAGATTGGTCTACTCGCCATTTATCGTCGGTCCTACTTCGGCCGACTATTTCTCAATTCTTGCAAATGTTACTGTAACTGCTCGCAATGGTCGAGCCATTATGTCGATGTCATCGGCGTAGGCGATTAACATGTGCTGTTTGGTGTAACGAGTGTCATTTCTGTTCACCTTTGCCTCTCGTATGACCTTTTCCAGCAGGATGTTTAAAATATTACACGACAAACTGTCACCTTGTCTGAATCCTCGTTCGGTATTGAAGGGCTCCGATAGGTCCTTTCCGACTTTAACTGCTGACTTTGTGCCACTTAAAGTTATCCTGCATAGCCGTATTAATTTTGCAGGAATGTCGAACGTAGACATGGCTTTAAATACCTCTGAACGGATATGGTATGTGTCGATGTGTTTTTCGTGGGTCTTTTCCAGGATTTGGCGCAGATTGAAAATCTGGTCAATTCCAGGTCTGAAGCCGAATGGTTATGGTTCAATAATGTCATTGACCATTGACTTCAGACGTTCACACCGCACGCTGGATATCACTTTATATGCGATGGGAAGGAGACTTATTTCTCTTTAGTTGGCACATATTGTCTTGTCTCCTTATTTGTGCACGGGACACAGGATGCTGAGGTTCCAATCATTGGGCATTCATTTCTCTCGCCAAATTGTACTAATCAGCAGGTGCATGGTTTTTACCAGCATCTGACCACCAGTCTTGAATAGTTCGGCTTGTAAGCCATCTTCACCTGCTGCTTTATTATTCTCCAGCCGATTGATTGCTATTCTGATCTCATCTTGGCTAGGTGGTATACATTCTACACCGTCATCTATTATTGGTTCTGGAGTATCCTCTTCACTGCTACTATTTGATACCAGAAGTTTTTCAAAATGATCCTTCCAGATCCTAAACACGCTGTCTATATATGCCACCAGGTTTCTTTCTTCATCTCTAAAAGAGGATGTGTCTGCACCAAAGCCTTCGGTTTGGTGTTTTACTCGTTGGTAAAATTTGCGGACTTTATTCTGACTCCTGTACACTCGATTTGCTCAAGCTCACGTTTTTCTTGCTCTTTCTTCTTTATTCTGAAAATACGTTTCTCTTCTCTCCTTTTCTCACGATAGTTTTCCATCGCATTACGAGTTGCTACTGTCCGCAGGGTTACTCTGCGTTTTTAATATCCGTAGCATTATGACACTCCTGATCGTACCACGGATTTCTTGATGGTGGTCTTTGGTACCCAAGTGTTGCTTTTGCTGCAGTTTGTAGGGAGTGGGCTGTTCTCTGCCATTGTGCTTCTATATAATTATCGGGACAGGGAGAGCTTTCGTTAAGCAGTCGGGTAAGTTGTGCGGAGTAGGCTTCTGCTATCTGTTGTGTTTGCAGCTTTTAGACGTCGAGTTTCGTGTTATATTAGATCGCACCTATGCTGCTACATTAAGACGGGTGCGAACCTTGGCTGCCACAAGGTAATGGTCCGAATCGATATTCGCTCCTCGGATCGATCGAACGTCAAAAACACTGGATGAATGCATTCCGTCAATCACAACATGATCGATTTGATTTCTCGTTGTTCGATCGGGAGAAATCCAAGTGGCCTTGTGATATCGAGATTCTTGAATCTGGTGCTGCTAACTACCATGTTTTTGCTGTTGTTGTCAATTTCATGCCGTTGTCTGATGTTTCTTCATCAAGGCTGACGGTGGGGCCAAAGATATTTTTCTTCCGGAGTATGGGCGCAAATGAGACTGATGTAGAAGAACTTCGCTTTAGTAGCAATTCGTTCATCTCCTGAAATGAATCTGGAAACGTGCTCTTTTATTCTCCTGTTAACCATAAATCCGCAGCCAAATTCATGTCTCTTTTCATGGCATCTATCATACAGGGCGTAATCATCTGATTTACTTACGCCAGTCTCTTTCCTTCGCAATTCCTGTAAGGCAATAATTTCGGCTTTGTACTTCTTGAGTACATCCGCCAAAGCGAAAACTACGCCAGTTCTGTACAACGTGCGCACATTCCAAGTGCACATTCGCAGATCGTGGTCCTTTATTCGTTTGCGTCAACATTAGGGAGGTTTGGTTTTCTTTTTCGTTGCTTTTTCATAGTATTAATTGTCGGCAACTAGCCGAAGCCTCATCTCATTTTTTATAGTTCTTATGGGTGAACTCGCGGCTCGTATCAGTTCTCTATTTCAACGGGTGATGATAATGGTTACCCCAGGTGACCCTGCGGGGAGGTCAGTGTCCACAATTGAGATGAAAGAGGGACCAAGATAAACATGGGCTTCGCCATGTTAAAGCCAATTAGAGCCGCTGCTTGATATCTATCATCCCCTCCTCTGGAAAATGAAAATACTATCCTCTTGTCCAAGGTTGTACCTATAGATCTCACACTTGTAGGTTGATCTATGATTGATGTTTTCATGGCTAGGTGTGGTTTCGCATTCTTAGATAGGAGAGTGTGTAGAGAATAGCACCGTTGAGCACTTTTCGCTGTGTGGAGATAGCCCACACGTTCTATGTCACAAAACTGGGTTTTAAACGTCCGCCGTCTTTTAGTAAGGCGATGAAGTCGCACGTATTGTTAGGACTTTCCGGAACAACCAAAGGAACTATTGTCCAAAAGAAAACATCGGTACTAGGTCCGGTTCTTTATTCAACTTTTCTTTTGCTCCAGTCGTTCCTTTTTCCTCTTGCTCAACTAGTTTTAGATTCAATCTATATTTTCCCGTTCATTGACCGCGTACTAAAATGAAATTTAAAATTAAACTTGCCAATGGATTTTTTAGATGGCGTAATGCAAAATAAATCGACTAGAAATATTTATGTTTTCGAATGTCTAAAAATCCGGCTAATATAATTTTTTATTTAAAAACTTTCGAAGTTCCGGCTTTATTATTTCAAAACAATAAATATAAAAATATATAAAATACCATATATAAATAAAAATATAAATTTCTTCGTTATATCATATAGTCCGGAACTATATTAAGTGGTAATCCAAAGAACTACCTGTCTACATAAGAATACGCCATAAAAATGGGAACGTGCGCAAGTACACAATTGCAAAATATTAGTTGTGAAACCCACTATTAATTAGGATTAATTGCTCTACTAATTTCTACCTGTAGGGTCAATAAAAATTGAAAATGTTCACCGAAAGACTAAAGATTGTCTTTGCAAAAACCAAAGGGATTATGAAAAAAATATGGCCTTGACCATACCTATGCATTTTTTAGCTTTCCTAAAATAGTACCTCTCATAAACAAAGAGATTATTTCCTTAATACAAAGCCTCATACAAAAAATATAAAACCTCCAGACATATCTTAACTCACAAATCATTTTCCAGTTAGAATAATAAAATCCACAACATTTTTCCTGCATTACATTTGTAAGAAATCTTTCGTGGCAGATTTATTTCCGCCAAGTTTGAAACACTTTGGGAATTCCAAATGCATTTAAATGTGCAGAACATTGATCAATACTCGAAGTACAACACAATGACAGCTCGACGTATTTGTGTGAAGACATGTTGCACGTTTCAAAGTCGCAGATAGTAGCAAATGGTGAGGAGTAAAATCCCATTTCAAACGGTGGAGAAAACGCACATCCAACCATCCTTTTATTTATTTTGTATAAGAAATGTCACTCTCACGCACACACCTGATTGCCCGCGGCAATGACACGCCACAGAGATATGTCAGCATTTTTTGGTTTATATCAACAGAAAGTTTAAATAAAAAAGAACTGTCGCTGCTGGAACGCATTTGTCATAAGCTACTACTGTAGGGCTTGAAAATACTCATTTGCATTCAGTATCAGATTACGAAAAAAAGAGACATTTTTTATTGTCAAAATTTTAAGGATACGTTTTATGATAAGGTATTTGTAATATTTATTTCTTGAAATAAAATGTAAGATTTTATATTATGTATTTAGCAGAAAACATACATAAGTCTCCAAATGGCAAACCGAGGGGTCAAATAAAAATGCAACCGCAACAGCTTCTTAAGACCCAACAATTATCGTTCCCAGAAGATGCTGTAAAAGCGTTTAGAAACCACATTTTTGAAGGTACCTCAATCGAAGTGCTTCGAAAATTAGGTTGAGTATTTGCTACATGGACCCTGCTAAGATTTCTTCTGTTAAATATCTGGTCTCAATTTGCATTTTTTCGCAAGCAACGTTATGGTAGGGTCAACGGTGACTCTATCTAAAAAAACTGAAATCGATAAATTGTTTATTTCACAATGAAGAGGAAATTATCAAGCTTCCAGTACGAAATTGTGAATAACCAAAATCGCAGAGTGACTGTCGTATGTTCTTGACAGCTTCACTTATTTTTTTAACAAATAAAAACGTGTTTCAGTTTGGCCATGTTTTTTATATATGTCCTGAGAAAATAAAACAACATATTACAGACCAAAATATAACTATCTCTGCGCAAATTTTCAAAAATTCGGCTTAGCAATTCAAAAAATGTGGGGGATATGCCAAAATATGAACTTATCAGCCTCCGAAAACCAAATACCGTAAATACCTAAACCTTAAAAATGCCCAAAAATGGGGTGGGATTTTGTATGGCGACTATGTCAAAATATAGACATATAACCGGGGTCGACCATATGATACCCTACACAACTACCACTAACTTTTTGATGTTCTATATTCTGATCCTAGCAATATTTCAACACTCTACTTTTTAACCCCGTGCATACTTTCCAAATCTTGTTTTCCCGAGGGAATATTTATGTCATAAAATAAATATTTGTTCACATTAGGTTTTGGTTAATTTGACCCGCTAAATATTGGTCGATCATTATCAAAGCAGCCATTCTAAATATATATATATATATACATATAATATATATTTTCGGCATAGAATAGTGGGCTCTCGAGTGGCTAAAAAATTGGTTCATTGCACCTCCTAAATATCACCTCAACATCGCCGTAAATTATACCCTTCTCCATGTAAATTCGTAGCGACCGGAAAAACCTACCAAAATTATGTGTTTGATCCATTTCATCCCCTAAACCGATCTTTACCAAAAAAAAAAAAAAAACAATAAGGGTCTTCATTGGCCAAGACGAGAAGATTGGTCCAGAATTGTGGCCCGTATTGTGTTTAACATTTAGAATGGACAGACAGGCAGACAGGTCTGCACAAAACTATAATACCCTGACAACAAAATTGTGTAGGGTGTAATGATATTTTTATATTAGGTTGGAAAAAAAACATTATTTTTATATGAACTAAATATAATAATCGATTGGTGCGTAGTTCTGTTCTGTATGGCGGATGCATTAAAACTTCCCAACCAAGCTCCCGAAGTTTCTGGCGTGTCACTGTTGATGCGTGTGGCCTAGCGTTGTCCTGTTGGAACACGACACCTCTCCTGTTGGTCAATTCTGGCCATGTGTGGTCAATTGCTATCTTCAAACGGTCCAGTTGTTGACAGTAGAGATCAAAATTTAGCGTTTGGCCATATGGAATCAACTCAAGATAAATAATCCCCTTCCAGTCCCACCAAATGCATTGCAGATCCTTCTTAGCCGTTAGTCTTGGTTTGGCCACCGTTTCAGGTTATTCACCGCTCTATGACCACGACCGCTTTAGCACAGGGTTATCGTATGTGATCCATTTCTCATCTCCAGTCACAAGCCGTCTATCTCATTCCGTTTGGCCAAGGCTTACCAGATGGAAATTTGATCCATTCCATTTGTTTCTGTTAATTGATGTGACACCCAAACCAGCGAGGTTCTTTTTGAAATCAGCTTTGTGTAACTGGTTGAAACAGTTTTATGGTCGATTTTTGGCCCCTGGGCGATGTTACGATTTTATCGACATTTTCGACGACCGGTCTAATTGATTTTTCCCCAACCTAATATTTGATTTTATTACAGCCATTTCGGTATGCAAATGCAACTTACACCTTCCGGGCGATACCTTTATCTGGAAATTGGGCGAGACTCTTATGTAGAAGTATGCCAAAATATGGATCTGTCAGCCCATGTAAGCCCTATAGGCTAATTGGAGAATGTGGCTGGCTAAAATCTTCAATATACAAAAAATTGAGTGGGACCTTTATATGGGGTCAAAACCTTGATCTGTATTGATAATTTTCTGCATAGTTATGTAGCAGAATCTAAATAGCCGGTACCGTTATCGTAAAAGTATACCAATATTGATGATTTGAGTCAATGTAAATTGAAAATACCAAATTACAATTCTTTTAAAAAATTAGCCAACACTTCCAAAAATATCGAAATTTGGGAGGAACCGTTATATGGAGGCTATCGTAAAACGTGGACCAATATTGATAATTTGGTGAATGATGTTTACTTTAAGATATCCAAAAATATGAAATTACGGCCAATTCGGTGGAAAAACGTACCTTTACTCCCCACAATACCGAACATTGGGATGTATCGTTAATATTTATGGTGATCGTGATGTTACCCAATTATAATCAAAAATTCACAATTTAAGCCAATTCGATTGAAAAACGTGTCCATACTTCTCATAATACAGAAATTTAGGGGTACCGTTATGCGGGAGCTACCATAAAAATGGACCAATAATGAACATTTGCAATAGGAAGATGCCAGCTCAAAATAACAAATTAAAGCAGAACATCCTAGGAGTAATAGCAGTGCATGTGCTAAATGCCAAAGCTGTATCAAAAATAGTGCAAGCTCTATCGTGATTTCAAGTGACAGACAGACGACATAGAATTTTATTCTGGCCAAGAATATATATACTATATGGGTCTCTAGTGAATATTACTTGGTGTAGCATACCCTTTAAAAAATCACTGTGGTTTGAAAATTGCGAATCCCGCCAACGAAGTTTGGCATATTCTAGTTTTGTAAAAACAATTTCGGCTACATTTATCCCCAATCGAACCGCAAATTAAAATCATTTTAATTTCCAAATTATTTACCTTTATTAATAGGTTTGTTTTTTATTTTCTTAAAACTAAATAACAAAAAGTATTCTTAAAATATAACAAAATTCAAGTGCGAACAGTAATCCCACTAATTCTAATGTTAATCCTTTGTTTTCACTGAAGTATCCATTTCAATACCACGGACCTCTCTCCTTGTTGAATCCATGCCATAGCTGTAACGCAATTTATGAAGTTTATCATTGCCTAATCCTTGGGCAAGTAAATGTCCTTCCGTTTGAGCAATCAAATCCTTTATACAAGTCAACAGTTGTGTACTTTGTAGCAGTTTTTGTGACATGTATTTGTGGCGGTATTTGGACTTGGCCTTTTTGATTTTATTATTGTAACGAGAACGTCGACATGCCTCTGAACGCTGGCCATGTTGTTGCCGTTTTTGTTCCGTGGATAATAAGGTGTCACATTCCCCGCTCAATATACTGCTACTATTTGTCGTAGTATTGGTGGTGTTGGTCCGTCTTCCAATTGCAATTGGATTTTCCGCCAACATTTGTTCAACATATTGCTCCTGCTTGCCCTGGCAATTCTCCTGAATGCGTTTCATTTCGAACTCCACGATTTGATCGATATGTTGTTGCTGCGTCGGCATGATATTTGTCAACATTCCATGTGTATTTAAGCTCGGGAAGGTCACTTCATGCGTCAGAGATTTATAAACTTGTTCCAGGAAACGATTTGTGGTGATGGTGGTATTGGTTTCGATGAAGCTGTTCATGATGTTCATGTGAGATGGGTGCGTGCGTACGTACGAACGATGTTATTTCGTTGAGTGTTTAAGGCGTTATGATTGTTGCAGTAATTGTGATGTGTCAATTTATAAGCCAATGCGATAAATTTAAGGGAAATGTATACCTGGGATCTTGGCATGTTTTTAAATTTTGCACAAACAATCCAGGTAAAAGATGCGTTAATTTATGATTATGTTTTTGTAAGGGCTAGTAGGATTACATATTACAAACATATGTTGAAAAACTATTTGTAGGATACATATGAATATTTAAAAACTAACCTTAAATTTGGTGTTTCAAAAAAGAGTACATACCCTTACTCTTATGACTAAGATAGGGATATATGCACTTTAATGCGGTGGAAATGTGTCTTATCGAAATATTAGCTTAAGAGTATGTCTTTGGACCAAATCCGTTTTATATAATATAGTGTCGATTTTCAAATGTTAATCTGTCTGTAACCAATAGGGTCCAAATTTTGAAAAATTATAAATTCAAAACAAAGCGGTTGGAGTGTCCAAATAATGAAGAAGACTTTGCACATCGTAACATTTTTACTAAGCCTAGATCCAGAGAGTAATCAGAGTCATTGCTTGGTATCCCGAATCAATGGCTCTGATTGGCTTTAACATGGCAAAGCTCAGACATATCTTGGACCCCCTTTCATCGGGTTAGTTGGGTTGGTAGCTCACACTTAGAAAGCCTCTCCTACTATAAAAAGCAACGAAAAAGAAAACCAAACCCCTGGTGACGAACCTCGCAAACGTATAAATGACTACGATCCGCGAATCTGCACTTGGAATGTGCGAACGTTGTACAGGGCAGTTTTCGCTTTTGGTGGATGTACTCGAGAAGTACAAAATCGATATTATTGTCTTACAGAAAATGTGATGGAAATGGACTGGCGTATGTAAATCAGATGATTGCGCCCTGTATTATAGCTGCACTGAAACGATACATAAATTTGGCTGCGGATTTATGGTTAACAGGAGAATAAAAGACCTCGTCTCCAGATTCACTCCAGTAGATGTGGAAGTACTCAAGCGAAGTTCTTCTACGTCAGACTTATTTGTGCCTATGCTCCGACGAATGACAAAAATAAACATACCAAAGACATAGCAGCAAAGGTTTGATCTAAAACAACATGGAAGCTCGACGTGGAAAAGCTGCAAGTACAACAGGTAGCAAAAGCCTACTACGCTGAACTTACCCACTCTTTGTCCCGATAATTATATAGAAGCACAGTGGCAAAGAATTCCCCACCCCCTACAAACTGCAGTAAAAGCAGCACTCGGGTACCAAAACCACCATCAAGAAACCCGTGTTACGATCAGGAGTGTCGCATTGCTACTTAGGCAAACGCAGCGTATAGGGTAACCTTGCAGACAGTAGCAACACGTAATGCGATGGAAAATTATCGGGATAAATGAGAGAGGAGAAACTATTTTCAGAAAAAAGAAGTAAGAGCAAATCGAGATGTACAGGAGTCGGAATGAAGTCTGAAAATTTTACCAAAGAGATGAACAAGGAAACCTGGTGACAGATACAGACAGCGTGCTGAGGATCTGCAAGGAGCATTTTGAAAGACTTCTGGTATCAAATAGTGACGTTGAAGAAGAACCAATAAGAACCAACCGAACGAGGAATCAGACAAGTTGACAGTATGTCGAGAGACAAAGGTAAACAGAAATGGCACTCGGTATACCAAACAACACATGTTACACGCCGATGACATCGAGTGTTGGAGAGTGTTGGAGAGAAAAATTCTCCGAAAGATCTATGGCCCGATCTTGTTGAATATCGCCGTCGAATGAACCATGAGTCTTGAAGAGCTGCGCAAATTGGAAGAGCTGCGCAAAAGACCGAGGCGCCTGGTAATCTATTTTAAGCTCGGTTTATGGAACGAAAGTGTCACAAGCCAGCTAAGTAAGTAAAAACCCTTCATACCCAAATGTCGCTTGTAACAAATGGAAGTACTTACGATTCCAGCGATACCACCTCACGTAGAAATTCTTTGGTGCCTGACTTCGTGGCTTTGGAAAACAAATGCATAATTTTGCTACTTGCTATGTGAAAAAAAGGCTTACGGCCTCCAGGTGAAATGCATCCCTAGGCTTTGACATTCTAATAATCAAACCCAATGTAAAGGAGACGTTGTTTCCAGAGTACGATAGGTGGCAGCCCCATCACATTAGGCTACATCAGATCAATCATGTACTTAGCTAGAATAAAAACAATGTCTCTGAAATTTTGTTAATGCCAAATAGTCTGACGTAATCACAGTTGTCTTTTTAAAGTAACTACTATTTAGAGGGGAAAGTATGGCATTCTCCACCAATGGCCAAGGCAGAGAATCCTTATCCCCAGAAGCTATTTATATCTTATAGCTTTTATACCTAAATAAAACTTGTAAGAAGTCTGTAATTTTCACCACGTGTCCCCATTTCTTAGTCAGTGAAAGTATGTCTAACGAAAAATGTCCCTGGAGTGCCAGAAAATAGTCACATCTCTTTGGAAGATTTATAATGTATCAGGTGGAAATTTAAATAGAAGCTATATTAAATTTTATATATTACAAAATATAATAGTTAATTAATTTAAAAATAAATTATTAATTAAAAATTTATTTAATTATAATTGAAATTAAATCATAAAATTTAAATATTTGCAACATATTATTTATAAATCCTCAATGCTGTCTAAGACCCAATTTTACCAGCCTCAATCATGACCAACATCTAGATTAACATAAAATTGATAATAAATGGGACATTCATGTTAATTAGATTTAAAGTCGTGTCACCGCGTTCTACACCATTTGCTATGAGAACACAATTATTTGCATTCATTATGCCGGCAGTCACTGGTTAGTTCCCCGTCAGTCATCCAGCCAGTCGGTCAATAGTGTAGTAGACTCGAATGTCCTTTTCGTATTCAAGTCTAACTATCGCTGCATATAAATGTACATATGTATGTAGTTCGAGTGCATACATGTTATTGCGGGTACATAAAGTTGCATACATACAGGCGCAATCAAATGCAAAATTTAGTGGATGAGGGTGTGTCTGTAGTTGTGTGTGTGTCCATTTGAGTGTAAAGTAAATCCATTTCATCCAAATGTCCATGCCAACATTTCCTCTATCATTCGGCCTCTTCCTCTATGCCACATGTCCTTTCCCTCTAATTAAAGAGGCGACTTTTAGAGAAATTCAATGTTGGGCGAAGTGTAACATTTTACTATTGTTGTGCACCATTTGACTATGGTTAATTTAGTTTGTCTGTGTGTATGTATATTTGATGTGTATGTGTGTTTGGCTTGTATTCTATTCTACAACATTGCCATTGTTGTAATGTTTATGTACACTTGAAAAGTATTGTATAAACGTTTAGTAGTCAAGTGGTTAAAGACTGGAGATATCAATGTTACTTTGGATATCAAGGAAATGGGTCACCGAATTCTGGATATTGAGATTTTGGGTAAATTTTAAAATTGCATAAATATATTTTTTTAAACCCACGCCTATGACAGTCCTTAAAAAATATTATTTAATTTTTATTTTTAAAAATTAACAATTATAATATTATGTTATATTACTATCCTCATCCTAATTCCAAAATTTTGTTATCATATTTTGAACATAAGCGATTCACGTCATCGTTCAATAATTTATTCACATGCACGCACAAACACACACTCACAATATTTAAAAACCAAAATTATTTGCCAAAATGCAAATCTGCATTAGTAATTATTTTTACCTACGGTAATTTTCAGTTTACATGTTATCACATAGACCCCGACCTATGAATGCCATTCGAATTATGTAAATATTTTCCAATATTTAAACATATTTATTTTAAGTGGATTTTGACAAATTGAAACTGGTAATATCATGTGTAATGCAGACACAGCAATATTTAGGTTACAAAGTAGTCGATAATTATATTTTTGTAGTGCTCTCACTGGTGTACGATACTGTTTTTGAAATAAATTAAAAATAAATAACAATATTTACAGTAAATGTCAGCAAGTAATATTGGGTATGGTGGCCGAATTTGTAAAACATCTAAAAAGGACTATTAAAGCCATATTAAAATAATATTTTTTTTACGGACCATCCATAAGGCGTGGATTTTTAAAGAATATTTTTGAAAAGGACCATCCATAAGGCGTGGATTTTTTAAAGAATATTTTTGAAAAGGATCATCAATAAGGCGTGGATTTTTTAAAGAATATTTTTTCAAGAACCATCCATAAGGCGCGGATTTTTTAAAGAATATTTTTTCAAGAACCATCCATAAGGCGCGGATTTTTTAAAGAATATTTTTGAAAAGGACCATCCATAAGGCGTGGATTTTTTAAAGAATATTTTAGAAAAGGACCATCAATAAGGCGTGAATTTTTTAAAGGATATTTTAGAAAAGGATCATCCATAAGGCGTGGATTTTTTAAAGAATATTTTTTCAAGAACCATCCATAAGGCGTGGATTTTTTAAAGAATATTTTTTCAAGAACCATCCATAAGGCGTGGATTTTTTAAAGAATATTTTTTCAAGGACCATCCATAAGGCGTGGATTTTTTAAGGAATATTTTTTTAAGTACAATCCATTAGGCGTGAATTTTTTAAAGAATATTTTTTCAAGGACCATCCATAAGGCGTGGATTTTTTAAAGAATATTTTTTCAAGGACCATCCATAAGGCGTGGATTTTTTAAAGAATATTTTTTCAAGGACCATCCATAAGGCGTGGATTTTTTAAAGAATATTTTTTCAAGGACCATCCATAAGGCGTGGATTTTTAAAGAATATTTTTGAAAAGGACCATCCATAAGGCGTGGATTTTTTAAAGAATATTTTTGAAAAGGATCATCAATAAGGCGTGGATTTTTTAAAGAATATTTTTTCAAGAACCATCCATAAGGCGTGGATTTTTTAAAGAATATTTTTGAAAAGGACCATCCATAAGGCGTGGATTTTTTAAAGAATATTTTATAAAAGGACCATCAATAAGGCGTGAATTTTTTAAAGGATATTTTAGAAAAGGATCATCCATAAGGCGTGGATTTTTTAAAGAATATTTTTTCAAGAACCATCCATAAGGCGTGGATTTTTTAAAGAATATTTTTTCAAGGACCATCCATAAGGCGTGGATTTTTTAAAGAATATTTTTTCAAGGACCATCCATAAGGCGTGGATTTTTTAAGGAATATTTTTTTAAGTACAATCCATTAGGCGTGGATTTTTTAAAGAATATTTTTTCAAGGACCATCCATAAGGCGTGGATTTTTTAAAGAGGCGTGGATTTTTAAAGAATATTTTGAACAAGGACCATCCATAAGGCGTGGATTTTTTAAAGAATATTTTTTCAAGGACCATCCATAAGGCGTGGATTTTTTAAAGAATATTTTTTCAAGGACCATCCATAAGGCGTGGATTTTTTAAAGAATATTTTTTCAAGGACCATCCATAAGGCGTGGATTTTTTAAAGAATATTTTTTCAAGGACCATCCATAAGGCGTGGATTTTTTAAAGAATATTTTTTCAAGGACCATCCATAAGGCGTGGATTTTTTAAAGAATATTTTTTCAAGGACCATCCATAAGGCGTGGATTTTTTAAAGAATATTTTTTCAAGGACCATCCATAAGGCGTGGATTTTTTAAAGAATATTTTTTCAAGTACAATCCATTAGGCGTGGATTTTTTAAAGAATATTTTTCAAGTACAATCCATTAGGCGTGGATTTTTTAAAGAATATTTTTTCAAGGACCATCCATAAGGCGTGGATTTTTTAAAGAATATTTTTTCAAGGACCATCCATAAGGCGTGGATTTTTTAAAGAATATTTTTTCAAGGACCATCCATAAGGCGTGGATTTTTTAAAGAATATTTTTTCAAGGACCATCCATAAGGCGTGGATTTTTTAAAGAATATTTTTTCAAGGACCATCCATAAGGCGTGGATTTTTTAAAGAATATTTTTTCAAGGACCATCCATAAGGCGTGGATTTTTTAAAGAATATTTTTTCAAGGACCATCCATAAGGCGTGGATTTTTTAAAGAATATTTTTTCAAGGACCATCCATAAGGCGTGGATTTTTTAAAGAATATTTTTTCAAGGACCATCCATAAGGCGTGGATTTTTTAAAGAATATTTTTTCAAGGACCATCCATAAGGCGTGGATTTTTTAAAGAATATTTTTTCAAGGACCATCCATAAGGCGTGGATTTTTTAAAGAATATTTTTTCAAGGACCATCCATAAGGCGTGGATTTTTTAAAGAATATTTTTTCAAGGACCATCCATAAGGCGTGGATTTTTTAAAGAATATTTTTTCAAGGACCATCCATAAGGCGTGGATTTTTTAAAGAATATTTTTTCAAGGACCATCCATAAGGCGTGGATTTTTTAAAGAATATTTTTTCAAGGACCATCCATAAGGCGTGGATTTTTTAAAGAATATTTTTTCAAGGACCATCCATAAGGCGTGGATTTTTTAAAGAATATTTTTTCAAGGACCATCCATAAGGCGTGGATTTTTTAAAGAATATTTTTTCAAGGACCATCCATAAGGCGTGGATTTTTTAAAGAATATTTTTTCAAGGACCATCCATAAGGCGTGGATTTTTTAAAGAATATTTTTTCAAGGACCATCCATAAGGCGTGGATTTTTTAAAGAATATTTTTTCAAGGACCATCCATAAGGCGTGGATTTTCAAGTTTTTTTAAGAATATTTTTTCAAGGACCATCCATAAGGCGTGGATTTTCAAGGTTTTTTAAAGAATATTTTTTCAAGGACCATCCATTAGGCGTGGATTTTCAAGGTTTTTTAAAAAATATTTTTTTCAAGAAGCCAACCAACCAAGGCGTGGATTTTTTAAAGAATATTTTTTCAAGGACCATCCATAAGGCGTGGATTTTCAAGGTTTTTTAAAGAATATTTTTTCAAGGACCATCCATAAGGCGTGGATTTTTTAAAGAATATTTTTTCAAGGACCATCCATAAGGCGTGGATTTTCAAGTTTTTTTTTAAAGAATATTTTTTTAGGACCATCTGTTAGGCGTGGATTTTCAAGGTTTTTTTAAAGAATATTTTTTGAAGGACGATCCATAAGGCGTGGATTTTCAAGGTTTTTAAAGAATATGTTTTCGAGGACCATCGATAAGGCGTGGACTTTAAATATTTTTTCAAGGACCATCCATAAGGCGTGGATTTTCAAGGTTTTTTAAAGAATATTTTTTCAAGGACCATCCATAAGGCGTGGATTTTTTAAATTATATTTTTTCAAGGAACATCCATAAGGCGTGGATTTTCAAGGTTTTTTTAAGAATATGTTTTCGAGGACCATGAATGAGGCGTGGATTTTTAAGGTTTTTTTAAAGAATATGTTTTCAGGGACCATCCATAAGGCGTGGATTTTTAAGGTTTTTTTTTTAAGAATATGTTTTCGAGGACCATCGATAAGGCGTGGACTTTAAAGATTTTTTTAAGAATATGTTTTCGAGGACCATCGATAAGGCGTGGACTTTAAATATTTTTTTAAGGACAATTGATAAGGCGTGGACTTTAAAGGTTTTTTAAGAATATTTTTTTAAGGACTATCATAGGCGTGAGGTATGGGTTTTTGCATAATATTTGTTTCTCCCATTTCCCAATTTCTTTACAATATATATTTTTTTTAAATAAATCTTTTAGAAATGCAGATAATCAAATTTGTTCACCAAAACATATATATTGCAATGGAACAAAAGTATATTTTTATATTATCTTTCCTATGCAACAATTCATATCTCAATGCGGTTACCAATAAAAAATATCGCCATATACAACATAAAATCTAGCCTCAAATGCTACTTAACCTCTCTGCCCCGTTTGTATTGCCATAGTTTATTGTCTCGTCAACTAAAAGTTCTTTTTGCTTTAGATAAATCCCAGAAAATATATATTTCATTTTCTCTGCTACTTCTTCGAGCGTGCTATTCCTTTGTTATCCTGACCCTGAAATGGTATTTTAGAGATTTTTAAAATAAGATTTTCAAAAATGAATTTCGTATAATCAGATTATTTATGGTTAAATGGCTGCAAAAGATGCCGGGCAATATTTTTATACTGCCCTGTAACCATTAAACTGTAATAATTGTAATAAATGTGGACAATGGAAAACGACGAACACGAAGAGATTGCAACAAGAACAACAACAACAAGTAATGGGATCTGGGTAATGCGTTTTGTAAATCTCAATTATTTTGATGCCATTGGATTTGTGGATTTGCAATATAATGTTTTATGACTCAACATAATTGTTGCTGATATATCCTCTACCATGGCTGTTTTGAAAGCTGCTATAAAATTCAAATAATGGATATCCATTGAAAATAAATTTAAGAAGAGACTGTGAATAGCGCAAGCTCTTGTTCGGAAATGACTGGTCCGATTTTTGTATTTATATGCTTGCAGAATAACTGATTTGATATTCAAATTTAAATCTTTCCAATCTGACACCTAATTTAATGTCCTAGTACATTTGGACATTTCTCAATTGCTTGTGAGTTGTGCTAGGAAGTTCTCAAAGAAGTAACCTCTTCTATTCTTCGTGTCTCTTAAATCAGTTCTTTCAGTCAATGTGACGATGCGGGAATTTCCACACAATGAAACAACAAAATCATTACCATTTCTCTGACGTCATAGAAATTCCTAGCGAAAAAAATTTTATATCGCCATCGAAATAATTTCAATTTCATTTTGCAAATACGAATTATGACAGTTTGTGTCAGTAACAAGTGTAATAAGATTATTTCGTGTCTTACTACCACCTCTCTAATACGCATTTGATTGAAATCGAATGGTGAAAAAATAGTGCAAACGAAATAAATTACTTTTTGTTCGGGGGCAAATCAATGAATTGATGTGAACATTTTGACAAATCAATTTTGCGATAACGAATGTAACGTCATGTGAAATCGTGTGAAACTATACATAAACTCACACACACACACTGTACACACAAGATAATTAGATTTTACGAGCAAATCAATTCTGTGTCAGCAGTCATTTATTCATATAGAAATATGATATTGGAAAAAATTTAAGGTAGTAACTAGCTTAGGATTAAAGAAAAAAATGTATCAAAAAAAAAAAAAAAAAAAAAAGAAATTGGATTGTACTTTAAAAAATTACATTTTTAACAATATTTTTCAAGGACTATTATAGGCGTGGATTTTTTAAATAATATTTTTTAAAGACTATTATAGGCGTGGAGGTGATATGAGGGATGATATATACCAAGAAACGGCTCTGCGGCTAACATGGGGCGTCGGGTTAGTTGTCAACACTCGGAAAACCCCTCCTACTATGAAAAATCAAAGAAAAAGAAAACCTAACCCCCCCTAATGTTGACGACCCCTCGCAAACTTATAAATGACCACGATCTGCGAATCTGCACTGGGAATGTGCGCACGTTGTACAGAACAGGCGCAGTTTTTGTCTTAGAGGATATACTCAAGTAGTACAAAGCCGATATTATGGCCTTACAGGTAATGTGATGGAAAGGGACAGGCATAAGTAAATCAGATGATTACGCTCTGTGCTATAGTTGCCATGAAACGAGACATGGATTTGGCTGTGGATTTATGGTTAACAGGAGAATAGAAGACCTCGTCTCCAGATTCACTCCAGTAGATGAGCGAATTGCTATAATCTGTATAAAAGCGAAGTTCTTTTACATCACTATTATTTGCGCCCATGCTCCGACCGAAGACAAAGTTGAGCAGACCTAGAAACAGCATATGGCTGGATATCTCTTGATCAAGCCTGGATATCTCTTGATCAAGCAACGAGAAATCAAATTGATCATGTTCATGAAGGCATTCGTCTAATGTCTTAGACATTCGATCGATACGAGGAGCGAATAACGGTTCAGACCATTAACTAGTGACAAACAAAACAGGTAGCAGAGGCCTACTCCGCTCAACTTACCCACCTGCTTGACGAAGCACTTCTTGTCCCGATAATAGTATAGAAGCACGATGGCAAGGAATCACCCATTCCCTACAAACTGCAGCAAAAGCAATACTTAGGTACAAAAACCACCGTCAGGAAACCCATGGTACGATCAGAAGTGCGTAAAGCTACTAATGTGAAAAACGATGGAGAATGGAGGATACCCCACAACCAATAATAGATGACGGTATAGAGCGTTTACCACCTATCCAAGATGAGGTCAGAATAGCAATCAATCTACTGAAGAATAATAAACAGCAGGTGCCGATGGGCTACAAGCCGAACTATTCAAGACTGGTGGTCAGATGCTGGTAAGGAGCATGCACCAGCTGATTCCTGGCTAGAGGAATGCATGCCCAATGATTGCAACCTCAGCATCCTGTGTCCCGTGCACAAAAAAGGAGACAAGACGATATGTGCCAACTATCGAGGAATAAGCTTCCTTCCCATCACATATAAAGTGCTATCCAGCGTGCTGTGTGAACGACTGAAGTCAATGGTCAACGACATTATTGGACCATACCAATGTGGCTTCAGACCTGACAAATCCACTATTGACGAGATATTCACTCTGCGCCAAATCCTGGAATAGATAGCTATGCAGGATAACTTTAAGTGACACAAGGTCAGCAGTAAAAGTCGGAAAGTGCTTTTCGGAGCCCTTCAATACCTAACGAGGATTCAGACAAGGTGACAGTTTGTCATGTGATCTTTTTAATATTCTGCTGGAAAAGGTCTGTACACCAAACTATCATATGTAACCCGTCTACGCCCATGACATCATAATAATAGGTCGAACATTGAGAGCGTTAGCAGCCACCTTTGAACAAATTGAGCAGGAGTCTGCCAAAATGGGTCTGGCAGTAAATGGCGAGAATACGAAGCTGATGATATCAATGCGCAAAACGTTCAAAACGTTGTCAACGATTTTATATTCCTTGATACCGCCATAAATAAACCAAATGTCATCAGTTTTGAAGTTCGGAGAAGGATAGTGTTCGCCAAGAGATGCTAATATGGTCTAAGTGAGCAGTTGAAAAACAAGGCCACCTCCCGCCAGACCAAACTCACACTCTACAAGACGCTGATACTACCCGTGCTGTTATATGGATCTTAAGCATAAGTACTTGCGTAAGCAGATGTGGCAGCTCTTGGAGTGTTTGAGAGAAAAATTCTCCGAAAGATCTATGGGCTGATTTGCGTCGACGGTGAATATCGCCGACAAATGAACCATGAGTTGTACCATGAGTTGTATTCTCGGACATCGTCCTTGGCTAGGTCATGTTGTGAGAATGGATGAGGATTTCCCAGCTCAAAAGGCATATAAAAGCGAGCCCACTGATGGCTCACGCAGAAGGGAAAGGCCACGAATTAGATGGAAAGATCAAGTGGGAGAGAACATTTCAGAACATGATCTTTCACATCGAAAGAGCGAAATGATGCGCATGGATTTTTTTTTATCTTGGCTTATGAAACAAATGTTCTGTCACAAGCCAACTAAGTTAGTAAGTTTGATATCCTCTGTGTAGAATACGATTGCATGCCTCCAATATGGAAATAAGGTCATCATGTCGTCTATGAAGAGAACTTATGAAAGATTCTACAGAATATGGGGGCTATCCTAATAATATCCTGGTCAATAAACGTGCGAAAAATTCCCAAATTACCGAAAAATTACCGTTATATGGGGACTGTCGTAAAATTGTTACCAATATTGATAAGAATTAATATGAACATGTGTCACCTAATGAAATCTTAACATTTTTTATGAAAAAACGTGACCAATGTCCCAAAATTCCGAAAAATGGGGAGTACCGTTATATAGGAGCTACCCTAAAAACTTTTTTTCACTTTTGCTAGGGACATTCGCTACCAAATGGAGGCAAATCGTACCAACATAAAATAATTTATTTTAAAACGTGCCTAAAATTACCAAAGTACCAAATAATTAGGGGTTCCGTTATATGGGGTCTTTACCAAAACATGGACAAATATATTCCACTTCGTGATTAATAGCAATGTATGTGCAAAAATTTTTTCTTTCAGACATGCAAACGGAATGACAAATCTAATATACTCTCCACCTTATGGCATAGGGTATAGAAATTGATAAGTACCCTATAATGATTTTATAAGGGTTGCCTATATTCCTTAAATATTTTGCGTAGAGAAACCCCAAACACCGAAAACTTTCTGAAGGCCCTCAGAAGGTCTTTTAAGGATCTCCATGCGAAAAAAATTCGATGGGGCTTCCAATGTTTAAGAAAGAGCTTTAAAAATTTATATATAGAATTTTTGTACTGAACTTGGTTTATATAGGTCCACTCTGTGGTATAGATTATCCTAATTTGGATTATTTACACGTTATATGAGTATGAATCCATGATTACAGCCTGATTTTATATTCAATATGGCTGTAATTTGGTATTCCATGTGGGTAATTTGTTCGCAGAACTTTTTTAATATAAGTCCACACATTCGCATAGCCCCTCTATAAGCGCCCATAAACGTGGATTTATAAACATAATTTCTATACGACCGTTGAAGCCAAAACCGCCAATTTACATTTATTTCAACGAAACCATAAAGCCAAGATCGGTTACCATCAGAGTCGTAACCATGGATTTTTAAATAAATTATTCCAAAGTGCCTTAAGCGAAGATTTTTTGAAGTCATACTTTCAAAATTTACAAATTTGCAGAAATTTCAACCATAATGCAAAAATCTATATATTTATATAAAATAACAACTAATAGTATACCTGTCACACCAGTTAATTGTTGATACGCATTCAGCTGAAAATGAAATCGTTATCAGTGACATTCTTTCGAATCGGTAACAAAAGGCAAATGACTTTGATGTTGAACACGAATTAACACATGTCCACCGCTGACAGTGTCAACACCTAGGCTAAAGTCACCTTTATCGGGATGATTGTTTTCTGTTTAACGACAACAACAACAAGTGTAATTATTCCATCGTTAATGATGACAATGGTGCACAGCAAACAGAAAATATTGCAATTTGCCACTTTTATTTTTTTATTTTAAATGACAGTTTCATTGATGACGGCAAACATATGTACTTAATGTGTATGTAATTCGAAAATAACGAGACAAAACGAGAAATAAATATTAATTAAATGTAAAAATATATGTATAGTGCAATTTGTGTTAATGTGAGAAAAATTAAATGAATGATATGTCAAATCCAGATGCTTCGAAAAAAACTTTATTGAAGTAGACTAATTCAGAAACCTGTACAGGGGATTATTATGGAAGTTACATTGGGCAACATACGGAACTACTTTTTCCAAGGACCATATATATACATATATATATATATATATATAGATATAAAAGAGCTTAGTGTTAAGTTAGTGAGTGACTGACTGACAGATCATCGCCCAGACGAAACGGCTTAAGCTAGAAGCCTGAAATTTCTAGTGTGGATTGTTGTTGGTGTGTAGGCGTAAGATAAGGCTGGGTTTTTGGAAATTCGAACTAGAAGGGTACGAAAAGTACTAAAATGTACCAAATATGGTACCCTCTGTATTCTGAAATTTGGAATGTGGGTCACTGATGGAAAGGGTTTTTGGAAATTCGACCTATAAGTGTACTAAAAGTACTAAACTTTACTAAAATTAGTTCTAAATGTATATTTATTGAACTTATATAGATAGATGTGGAAAGTGACGTTGATATATGGAAATGGTTTAAGAAATTCGTACTTATATGTATAAAAAGTACATAATGGTACTAAATTTGGTACTATTTGCACTCAGTTAAATGTATAGAGATGTAATCCTGAAAATTGAAATTAGGAGCACTATTTGAGTACAGGATTGAGGTAGATTTAAAAAATTGTACTTATGTGTACGAAAAGTACTTAATGGTAATAAATTTGGTGCAAGTTACATTTCGGTTCACAGATAGAGCTGGAGTCTTGAATTTGTGAATTAAATGACTGTTGCAGTGTAGGATTGAGTTAGTTTTGGGAATTCGTACGAAAAGTACTAAATGGTACAAAATTTAGTACAATTTGGATTTTGCTTGAGCGGATAGAGCTTAAGAAAATAAAAATCTGAATTCAGATTACTATTGAAGATTGAGCTATTGAGACATCTTTGGAAATTCGTATTTATGTGTACGAAAGTTACTAAACGGCACTAGATTTGGTACAATTGGGATTCGGGTGAACGGAGAGAGCTGGAAACCTCAAATTTGGAATAATGGTTGCTGTTGGAGTATAGAATTAAGATATGGAAGCATAGTACTTATGTGTACTAAATGGTACTATATTTTGTACCACTTGATTATGTGTGAACGGATAGAGCTGGATTTAGGATTTTAGAATTAAAATTGCTGTTGGAATGTAGGATTGACATAGTTTGGGAAATTCTTAATTATAGAAACAAAAGGTCCTAAATGGTACCAAATACTTTACAAATTGTTTTGAGCGGATAGGGCTGAGATCTTGAAATTTTTAATAAAAATTACAGTTGGAGTACAAGGTTGAGATATGTCGGTAGTTTTGAAATTTCGTCATTATTTCTACTAAATGGTACAATTTAGATTTACGTGAACGGATTTAGATGGAAAACTTAAATTTGGATAGAAAATGATTGGAACTTCGTACAAGAAGCACTAAATGGTGCTAAATATGGTACAATTCGGTTTGTGTGTGCGGGAAACCAAAAAATTGGGTAATGCGTAATTATGTGTACTAAAGGTACAAAACTTATATTTATGGTTGGAAAACTTATATTTGAAAATAAAATTACTATTAGATTACAAGATTAGGATAGTGTTGGAAATTTGAACTCATAAGTACGAAAAGTACTAAATGGTACTAAATATGGTACAATTTGGATCTATATGAACGGATAGGGCTGGGATCCTGAGATTTATTATTAAAATTACTGTTGGAGTGTGGAATTGAAGACGTTTTGGAAACTCGTACTTTCGTCCACGAAAAGTAATAATGGTACTAAATTTGGTACAATTTGAATGTCGGTGAACGGATAGAGCTGGAATCCTTAAATGTGGCCTAAAGTTATGGTGTGCACAACTGAGTTAGTTTAGGAAATTCCTTCTTATGGGTACGAAAATCACAAAATTTGGTACAATTTGGACTTTGGTTAACGGGTAGAACTCGAATCCTGTTGCAACTTAGGTTACTGTGGGAGTGTATGTATACGAAAAGTACAGAATGGTACGAACTCTGGTGCAATTCGGTAAATAGACAGATCTGGAATTCTTAAATTCGTACTTACGATCACTATTTGAAAGCAGGATTGAGGTACATTTGGAAATTCGTACTTATGAGTACAAGTAATACTAAATTTGGTACAAATTGAACTTAGGTGGAATTATGGTTATTGTTAAATTGTAGGATTGATGTATTAGGTTGTTGCGTATGAAATGTCGGAATCTGTTTACATGCGGACGTTTGTCTCCCTGTATTCGTTATACGTTTATCTTTGGCATAATCGCATTCATAGTCGTATTGTCCACTGCCAGAGACTTATTTCTGCAAAATAGGTATTAACTGAATACCTACTGAATTTAGTGGTGGTGATGAGGATCAGTGGTGACATCCGAAACTATAGTCTTCCATGCCTTACCACTCGGCGGACAATGTCATACATTCCCCACTAAAAAAAGTTTTTTTTTTTTTATAAAAACAACAAATTAGGATTCATCCTGTCTATCTTGCAAAAACAAAAACTTTTTTGTGTTCCTTTTCCGCATACGAAGTAGCGGGCACTTTGCTATATATATATATTTCCGAAGACTCTCCGGTGTGGATTTTTTAAATAATATATGTTTTCCGGGAACTATATTTGGCTTAGATATTTTAAGGAATATTTTTTTCAAGGACTATGATGGGTGTGAATTTTTTATTGTGTTGTTTTTTGTTGTATTGTGTGTTCCACCAATTTAACTTTCAAAAACACATTTGTGAAAAAATAAATGATTATTATCATGTCATTAATGTGTGTAATAAAATAGTATACGTAGTTTTCTTAAATTCATTCATTGGTTTTATTTCCTCGCTTAAAGTGTCTCATTTTTTCTCCATTAATGAATATTATTGCAAAAAATAAAAAATAAATAACTGAACACAAATGACTTTCCGTATTAACCGGACACATCTGATGCCACCGTCTCATAAAAATAAAAATTATGGTTCCTTCTTGTTTTGTTTTTTTTTTGTTCTACAGCCCCATATTATCTTTTAGGTCATTAGTTTTCTTGGGCTTAATAATAAAATAAGTGACAATTAAAGGCGATTAAAGGCCATATGAGGAGGGTGCGTGATGTTGTGTTTGGATATATATTGACCCCTATGCATTTGCTGTTTTGTTGTATTTTTTAGCCTTCCATTACGCTAATGATAAATGACCCCATTTGGAAGCTCATAGAAATGCTTAGGACTAATTCGAATGGTAATTACAATTTATGTAGGGGAGACTGGGGCACCTTCGGCATCGGGGCACCTTCGGCAATCGCGTTTTCGATATGAAGCTCTCACCGTACATCACTAGTTTCGATACATAGGTATCGAATATCGAAATAAATAACTGACACAAAGTTTGAAATTTCTAGCTAATAAGCTTATTTAGATACACAGGTTTTTGTATTTTTATAGATGTTTCTGTAATATTTCAATCCCATTTCGTAAGTATTTCGTGTATAAAACTTTTAAAATTTTTAAGACAATATTATTAAAAAGTGGTTAACTACGATGTGTATTATTACTAAAATGTTTAAAAATATAATGTTTTAGAAATCTGATCGAAAAAATGAAAAAAACTGTAAAAAGTACATTCGGGGTACATTCGGCATTTTACAATGGGGCACATTCGGCCATATACAGATTGTGCAATATTATTTCCTTAAAATGTTTTTGAGTTTGTCTTTAAAACTAATCCTTTAATATGGCTCGAAATTGCATATTTAAGATCAAACGTGCTTGTATTGACGAAAATGCGATAGAAAACCCCTATTTCTGATGGTGTGTGCGACCTTGAGATGTAAACGTCCGCCGCTAGAAAATAAAGCCATATAATTCAAACATTGTGTGGCTTATTAAAACCAAATAGAGCCTTTAGAGGATCAGAATTTCAACCAGTCTGATAGCGATGACAATTACCCGGCTATGACTATGGTGCCGAATGTGCCCCATCAAATGCCGAAGCTACCCCGGGTTGGGGCACATTCGGCAAATATGACTTTTTTTACAAAACTGTAAAATTTTTTAACTAATACTATTTTTTTATATCTTTTGGTACTATTTTTTATAATTAAGAGTCAGAGGACAATAATCAGCCATAAAGTTTTTATATATGTTGAATAAGTACTGAGATATAGAGCTCTAAAAAAAAAGTGCCGAAGGTGCCCCAGTCTCCCCTATGTCTTTTTTGTTTCTGTTGGTTCTTACAAACATATGATGATATTTTTATTTTATATACTATAATAAAAGAAATATTTAATTTTCCTCCTTTCATATTTTGCCATTTATATATAAAAATATATTTTTTTCTATTCCAGAAAAATGTCGCTTAGTTTTTAAAAATATCAGACGTTTTATATATAAGGGGTAAGTTTTTTATTTTTTGTTTTTAATTTATGGTAAGCTGCGAAGAAAAATAAAATGCCGACATTTCGCATTTATTTCGAAATTTACCCTTGATATGGGAAGATTTCGCCATTTTTGTCTGTCTGTTTGATTAATATATCATGAGTTTAGGGGGGGGGGGGCATTGACATTTTGTTTTGAAAATTCTCAATTTTCCAGCACAACCAAGTTAGAAAATAATGACGAGGTTGAAAGGTCTATAAAAAACAGTTTTATATACCTTTCAAGATTTCATGCGTGGATATTTTTTAAGATTAGTTTTATAGACCTTCAAGCGCGTATTTATCGAGAAAAATTTAGAAACATTTAATGGCTTCAGGAGTGCAGTTTTTAGAGAATATCATTAGGGATTCATCAGGGTTTCTACTAATGATTTGTTATTATTAAAAAAAATCATACATTTTAAATGGATATTTAAATAATATTTTTAGATGAATTTCAATCCTAAATATACTTTTTTTTTAAACTTCAACTGAAATAATTTTAATGAGACCTTCGAAATCTCCAGTAGTGGATTTTTTAAGAGTACTTTCAGGGGTGAATTTTGTAAAAAAATATTTTTTTAATGATTAGGGTTAGTGGCGAGACCCAGAACTACAGTTTTCTCTGCGTTAACCTAATAACTAATAAAAACAACAAACTGGGATTACGCCCGAGTAGTTTGCAACAAATATATATAAAAAAAATCGGTTGTTTGGAACCGAGAAATGTGTGGTGTTTACATTAAATTATGGCAAATAAATCTTTTATAGAACACTCTTTGTTTTTTTTTTCCTTTTTGAGACTATACATAGAATCACTGTCTGAGTCGATTTATGTATGTCCGTCAGTCCTTCCATGCATTTTTTTGAGCAAAGTACAGGTAGATCCGTTACAGGTTATGATCCGATTTGGATGAAATTTGACGCAAGGTCTCCATTGAAATTTGAGAAAATTTGTTCAGATTTAGATATAGCTCCCATATATATATATATATATATATATATCGTAAATGGATCATCATACTGCCAATATTTATCCGATTGAAACAAAATTTTGCAAGGCGTATTAAATTAGGTGCTGATTGAAGTATGAAAAGTTTAGTTGGAATCGGTTCAGATTTAGATACAGCTCTCATATATAGTTTCATCCGATTTTATGTAAATAGTTCATCAAACTCCCCATTTTGGTCCGATTGAAAGAAAATATTGAATTAGGTTCTGATTGATGTATGCGAATTTTTGTTGGAATCTGTTTTCATTTTGATATAGCTTTCATATATAGAGTTTCGTCCGATTTTATGTTCATGGAACATCATCATTCTAAATTGTGTGCCAAATAACTAAAGTTTGTTCGATTAGGATGAATTAGTTCACAACGTACCAAATGGATTCTAGAATTGCGTGTATTTTGTGTCGAGATAAATTTTGGATAGCGCACTGTGCTCTAGTGTCATACATATTTTGCTGGATTTCAAACCAAAGATTTACATTCAAATTCTCAAAAATTATAGAATGGTTGGTGGGTTGTTTTAATTAAGTTCAAATATATATGTACTTCATACAGTTAATTTCATCCCCTTCCATTTCAATGGTCCCCAAAGATGCTATGTCTATTCTCTCTACAGGATATTGTACATATGAACATCTCTTGTACGTACCCAAAGCGGTGAAGGTTGTCAAAAAATTGGCCCCGTCCGACATTTGAACTTAAGGGAATTTTACAAAAATCATAGGCCTGAGATTTTGTTAAGTTTTTAGCTACGTTAATAATCCTAGTACTCTTATGATTTATATGAAATATTAGGTTGGGGAAAAAAGAAATCCATTATTATACACTACACAACTATGTTGTCAGGGTATTATAGCCTTGTGCAGCCCCAAGAGTTGTAAGGCCGCGAAATATTGATTCTAGACCCACCTTAAAGAATTTCCATTTTCCGTGAGGATTCAGATATGGTCAAGGACAACGCCTTTAATTTTCGGTGATGAGAAAACAATATTGGGATGAAGTGGACCGAAAGCTTAGTTTTTTGTGTTTTTTTCGAGTCGATCTATAGGCCACAATTGAAAGCCAAACATCACAACACAACCCACGGTGAAGGGAATCTGGACAAATAATTAGAAGAGCTGTACTGAAAAATAGAGGGTGTAAATATCGCGAAATATTGCCCAGGCTTAGAATATAGAATCACAGAAAGTTTTATTTTCGTGAATGTTGTGTAGGGTATCATATGGTCGGCCCCGTTTGACTATACTACTCCGCTCACTGGTATTTTTGTGTAAATGGTTTAAAACAGTTATGGTCGATTTTTAGATCCTGGGCGATTTTACGACTGCTAACATGCCGTTAAACTTCGATCATTTCCCCGATTTTATCGACATTTTTGACGACCGGCCTACCTATTCGAGGTGAATCTTTAACATCAAAAATTCCTGAACGGAAACTACGAAACGAAAATTGCACATAATTGGCGGTTACAGCGTCGGGAACATAAACACCATACACAATTTTAGCCGGTTGGCTTGCATTTTCGCCTTTGTCAAAAACAAAAAAAATATATATATATAAAAAAAAATTAACTGTAAAATGTACCGAATTTTCTCCTTGTTCACTTCCATTTTTAACACACTGTAACCCACAACTGAATACACCAAACAAAAATCAGCGAAATGTCACCCTTCCAACGAGCATAAATCTGAAATTGTGTAATGGATACTTTACGAGAAATCTACAGTACATCAGAATAATGGATTTCTTTTTCCCCAAGCTAATAATTGTTGGACAGTTAATAAGATGTACACTTAGAGCCTTTCATACACGACACATTGTACTAACTTTAGTATCAAGAACCTTGTAAAATTTTCAAAAAAAAAAAACTTTTTCAAAAAAATCACAACCTTATCTCAATCCTCAGTAGTACCAATACCAATAGTACTAAATTTTATGATTTTCGTGCATTTTAGTAAGTGTTCGAAAACCTCCTCTTCAGTTTCACATTCCAAGAGCAATTAAATAACAAATCTTCAAGATATTTCATCTTTGTCTTCACTTAATACCAACGGTTGCTCAATTAGTATTTTTCGTATTTTTTGTAATCTGTCACCTTCACGCTAAATTCTCCTACATAAGTCAAATTTCCATATAGACTGCATATTAATATGTCAATCATTTTAAATTAGAAAACTTGATATTCTTGTTAAATATATAACAAATAAGCCTCATCCAACTACAGACACTTGCATATCACAAAACCCCTAATTAAATAAATAACTTTGTCCCTAATTCACATCGATTTCTTATCCACACATAATCTAATATTGAATTCAATTCAATCGATAATCACGATTCAGTAAGTCATTCGTCACTAATCAAGATAATCACTAGACATTTTTGTTTAGGGGCGAATTGCACGCAGTTGTTGTTGAGGTTGCTGCCGATCACTGTGATGATGATTTCCCCAACAAATTGTATATTTATTAGTTTCATTGCCATTTGGGACAATGTATTTGCAGTTTGCACCCCACCCAAGTTATTGAAATATCGATATATTTCTAAATCATGTTTTTTTCTTCATCTGCACATTGAAGTGTAATGGCTTGGCTGGCTGAGACATGCCTTCATAGTTTACTTTTCGTTTTTGCCAAGCAATTTTCAATTTATTATTGGCAACATCCTTAACACGTTCGAGGCGAAACAGAAACGTTGAAGCGTTGGCACTCCATGAAAGGCGACGACTGTTGGTTATTTCACTTTTTTCATTTTTCCACTTTTCTTCTTTAGTTTTATTCGGTTTACTTCGTTATTAAGAACGACTAACAACGACCAGGAATTCAGTATTCAATTCGAATGTCTGGTGTACTCGCCAGCCATGCCAAATTCAGTCAGTCAGTAAACGGTTGCGTTGATTCGAGTCACGTTTTTGGCCCAAAATGGTACTTAACTAGAAAATTCATATTAGTATGAATAATATTGTTATTCAGATGTGATATTGTGGTTTTGAATTGGTGGTCGTCGTGGTGGTGGTGCTGGCCATTGCATGAATTACTGCACAATTGCCATAGGATTTCGTGATACGATATTCAGCTAACTGGGTGGTTTTATAGGAATTAGTTATTTGTACTGCTTTTTTAGTTTTGCATATGTTTCTGATTTTTACTGTACTAGAATGTAGCATTACAGTGAAATAAATCTTGGTAACTTCTTGAAATTTTTTTCGAAAGAACCAAACTGAAGATGGTAGATTCAGTAAGAAAATATTCTCAATAGTAAATACATGGGGTGAAAAGTATTTTAATTTGTCACGAAAAATATCTTTGCCGAAAACTGGACCTATATTCCATTTACTGACATTGCCTCCATGTTAATGGGGTAATGTGAAAGTTTAAGCCGTTATTTCCCACCAATGAGTCTGTAATTTGCCATCCCGAGTGTTTGGTAGCCGAAAAACATATTTGCAGAATATTTTGTATATCAGACCGCACGTTGACATATCCCTCGTATATAGATCCTGGCCCATTTTAGGTATTTTAATGGGCCAATCTGCTACAGAAGGGTCTGTATGTCGGCATTCCGAGTTCATAGTGGATAAAAAAACTTATTCGATGAAAATTATATAATTAGTAGGATGGGGAAAAATAAATTAATTATTATTTGGTGTAAATGGTTTAAAACAGTTTTATGTTAGATTTTTAGCTCATAAGCGATGTTACGACTGCTAACATGCCGGTCAACTTCGATCATTTCTTCGATTTTATAGACATTTTCGACGACCGGCCGGTGCATCTTGAACATCAAAAATTCATGAACCGAATCTATGAAACTAAAATTGCACTTAATTGGCTGTTACAGTATCGGAACCATAAACACAAATTTAGCCGCTTGGCTTGCATTTTCGCCTTTGTCAAAGAAAAAACTGTAAAATGCACCGAATTTTCTCTTTGTTCACTTCCATTTCCCAACTGGATGAACCAAACAAAAAAAAAGCAACATTTTTTTTGCCGAAAAAAATAATGGATTTCTTTTTCCCCAACCTTATATATATCTATGCTTAGGTACACCACTGCTGTGGATAATTTTCGATGTTTTAAATATTTTAAGCCTATTTGTATAATCAAATGCTCTTGACAGTCCGAATTCCTGTATGGTGATAAATATGTTTGCAGGAAGTTATCAATATAGGTCAATGTACTGACATAGCCCCAATATAGAAGTCCCGCTCCATTTAATGTATGTTCATGATCCTAGACACATTTTCAAGCGACGTTCCTGTTATTTAGCATTCTGGGTTCTTTTTGGCAAACTATTCGCAATGAAAGCCCATATTTGAAAATTGTTTTTATATAAGGTCTTGACCGACTTTATGCATTTTTCTATCTTAGAGATCTTGAATCGATCCAGGCCTGCAAGAAGTGGGAAGGTTTTAAAATGACATGATATCGGTGGCTAGTTGTAGTAACTTCTTCGAGAGATAACAGGTCAGGAAACTTTTTCTCAAAAATCATCATAAAAATTCCTAATCATCTCTTAAAATTCTCTAAAAGAATAAGGATCATTGATCTAGGATGTGCCTCGCTGGGACTGCTAATATTAATTTGCCCATTATCAGATATTTGATTTATAGACCTGATATAGTCTTGGTAAATATAATAGTTTGTACAAAGTTTTTTTTTCAAATCGGACATATATTGAATTTAAAAATTTTGACCGCTTATGGACCAATGGGTCGGTTCCCATTATATTATGAAATTTTTAGCATTATCGTATGAATCGATGGGGCACTTATTAGCCATAGCACTGAGGGTATAAAAATAAAAAAAAAATTGGGTTAGTGACATTAGTACTAACAAAATGGGCTTTATTGAGATGATTTTTTTGGAAAATAGTTAGAAATATTCAGCAGCTCTTCTATATAGATTCCCGATTAGCTCTTCTATGTAGCCTACATAGGGTCCCTCATCAGTTGTCTCACCCATAACATATATATATATATATATATATTATAGGCGAGGAAAAAAGAAATCCAATAAAATCGGAGAAATTATCGAAGTTGACCTGCATGTTAGCAGTCGTAACACATCTCCCAGGAACTAAAAATCGACCATAAAACAGTTTTAAACCATTTACACAATGCAAGATTCAGAAAGAAGCTCGATGTTTCGGTGCCACACCAATTAACATAAAAAATAGGAGGGATCGCATTTCCATCTGCGAAGCCTTGTCCAAACGGAATGAGATAGACCCATTTCTTAAACGGATGGTGACTGCAGATGAGAAATGGATCACATACGATAACCCCGAAACGTGCAAAAACGATCGTGGTCAAAGAGCGGTGAAGCACCTCAAACGATGGCCAAACCAGGACTAACGGCCAGGAAGGTTCTGCAGTGCATTTGATGGGACAGGTGGGGGATTATTTATTGTGAGTTGATTCCATATGGCCAAACGCTAAATTCTGGTTCCTACTGTCAACAATTGGACCGTTTGAAGATAGCAATTGACCAGAAACGGCCAGAATTGGCCAACAGGAGAGGTGTCGTGTTCCACCAGAACAACGCTAGGCCACACGCATCTACAGTGACTCGCCAGAAACTTCGGGAGCTTGGTTGGAAAGTTTTTATGCATCCGCCATACAGTTCGGACAACAAAACGTTGCATGTTAAATAAAAAGCATATAAAAATAATGGATTTTCCACTACCTAATATATAAACTTCCTCATTAGCTCTCCTATAATATATGCTTCATCTTTTTGTAGATTCTCTCCTCATATAATCTAGACTCCCTCAACAATCGGCTGTAATATAGGCTTCCTTGTCAGCTCGCCTATAATATAAGCTTCCTCACCAGCACGCATATAATATAGACTCCCGTATCAGCTCGAGGGGTGTCATGTTCCACAAGGACAACGCTAGGCCAAACACATATATAGTGACTCGCCAGAAACTTCGGGAGCTTGCTTGGAAAGTTTTAATCCATCCGCCATACAGTTCGGACAACAAAACGTTACGTGTTAAATAAAAATCATATAAACATAATGGATTTTCCACTACCTAATATATAAACTTCCTCGTTAGCTCTCCTATAATATATGCTTCCTCTTTTTGTAGATTCTCTCCTCATATAATCTAGACACCCTCAACAATCGGCTGTAATATAGGCTTCCTTGTCAGCTCGCCTATAATATAAGCTTCCTCACCAGCACGCATATAATATAGACTCCCGTATCAGCTCGCCTATAATATAGGATGCCTCGCCAGCACGTTTATAATATAAGCTCCCTTATCAACACGCCTATAACACTATAGGCTCCATTGTCTATAATATATATTTCCTTTTCAGCCTATAGGTTCCATTATCAGTTCGCCTATAATATAGGTTCCCTCATCAGATTTCAGTAATATAGGTTCCATGTAATATAGGTCCTATACACAGAAGACCTTCTATAGACAGAAGGCTGATCTCCGATAGACAAAAGGCTGGCCTTCTATAGACAAAAAGCTGGCCTTCTATAGACCTAAGACTTGACTTCTATAAACAGAAGGCTGACTTTCTATAGACTGAAGACAGAACTTCTATATAAAGAAGGCTGGCCTTCTATAGACAGAAGACTGTCCTTCTATAGACCGAAGCAGACCTTCTACAGACAGAAATCAGGCCTTCTACAGATAGCAGGCTGGCTTTCCATACGGCAAACGGCTGACCTTCTGTAGGCATTAAGCTAACCTTTTGTAAGGAAAAAGTTTGACCTTCTATAGGCAAACCGATGGCTTTTTATAGACGAAATGTTGGCCTTTTATAGACATACGTATTTTATATAAACAGAAGGCTGGCCTTCTATAGTCAAAATACTGACTTTCTAAAGACAAGAACCTGACTTTCTATAAGGCAAAATCTGACCTATATACAGAAGGCCGTGTTCTATAAGACAAAATTACGACCTTCTATAGACAAAATACTTCCCTTTTATAGACAGAAGTCTGGCCTTCTATCGACAAAAACTTATTATTTTATATACAAAAAACTGGCCTCCTTTAAAGTAAAAGACTGACCTTTTATAGAAAAAGGGCTGCCATTTAGATACAGAAGTCTGGCCTTCTATCGACAAATGGCTGACCTTTTGTAGATAAATGCCTACCCTCTATAAAGCAAAAAAGCTGACCTTCTAGGCAAAGGGCTGATCTTCTATCGATAGAAAGCTGACCTTTTATAGAAAGACGGCTAATCTATTATAGACATAAGGTAGACATTATTTTTAATGGAGTTTGGCCTTTCATTTTGGGCTTATTATAAATAGCTTATTAGATATTTTTTTTATCGTTTTTTAGACTTAGACGTAGACTTAAAATTTCAATATATCAAAACCTAAAGTATTCCTTGCATACACCACTACTTTACCGATTTCACGTTTTTAGTGTCCAAATGGTTCACATCATCCTACATATGATACACAATAAAATCCTGAACCTTACTATATTGTGATAGTCGTTACACCACAAATATTAACATAAGGTCGGACGGATGGACAGCAGCCGTAATCATCACCTCAATGAATGTTATACCAGCATAATTACATTTGCACAGATGTTTTGCACAAGTTCCACGTTTTGTTTTTTGCATTTTTCCCTCTACCCAACTGTATAAATCACTGTTAGATAGAGATTGAATGAAATCACAATTCATATTTAAAGTAATTCGAATTAGATTTGTGTGGTGAAGCACCCCACCACTGCTGCATTGGTTGGCTCACCATCAGATGACACAAAACCACACACAGACACGCATACATTAACAATAAATGTATGGACATTCTTCAAAAGGATCCCTTCCCATCATCCCCTCAAATAGTATATCATCATTTATCTGTCTATTCAATTCCCTATTCTTTATATTTGAACGCTTACGAACCACACATTCATCTATCAGTCTGGCGAATTGTGATAATGCGGCATGTTTCGAAGGGCAAATGGCAGTGCCGTCTGCACACGTAATCATCCTGAATGTTTTTCATTCGAATTAATTTCGTTATTGTTTTGTGAAGATTTTTTCTTTTTTTTTGAATGCTCGCGCGTTTTGATAAGTGAGAATTTTGATAAGGTGGCACTTTGAATATCGTTCTTGCAATTTGTTTTTATTGCTATTTGTATGCCATTGGTGCAAATGTTGTCGATGTAAATTTTCCATTTCATCTTTCACGTTCTGCGAAACATTAATTTTGAAATAAATGATTGCGAAAAAGTACATTTGTTGTTTCGAATGTCTTTATTTTCATAGAAACGTGAAATGTAAAACATTTGAAAACATTAAGATTAAAAAAAAATGGTAATATAATTATAGAAATTTCAAAAAATTAGATCTTTATTATGGGTGACGTAGTGGATGGTAGATACCAAGCAACGGTTCGGATTGGCTTTATCATGGCGGAGCCCAGGCTTATATTGGCCCCTCTTTCATGTCAATTGTGTTATGAAAAAGCAACGAAAAAGACCCCCGCAAACGTATAAAGGATCACGATCTGAGAATCTGCACTTGGAATGTGCGCACGTTTCGCCTTGTCCGATTTACTCAAGAAGTACAAAGCCGATATTATTGCCTTACAGGAAATGCGATGGAAAAGGACTGGCGTAAGTAAATCAGATGATTGCGTCCTGTATTGTAGCTGCCATGAAACGAGACGTGAATTTGACAGCGGATTTATGGTTAATAGGAGAATAAAAGGGGTGGCGTAGGCGATGATAGATATCAAGGAACGGCTCTGAGTGGCTTTAACATGGCGAAGTCCAGGCTTATCTTGGTCCCTCTTTCATCTCAATTGTGGACACTGGGGAGCTATTCTCATCACCCGATGAAATAGTGAGCTAAGTTCGAGTTCACCCATAAGAACTATAAAAAATGGGTTGAGGCGTCGGGTGAATTGCCCACTCTCGGAAAACCCAACCTACTATGAAAAAGCTAAGAAAAAGAAAACCAAACCCCCCTAATGTTGACGACCCCCGCAAACGTATAAAGGACAACGATTTGCGAATCTGCACTTGGAATGTGCGCAATGAGAAGTACAAAGCCGATATTATTGCCTTACAGGAAATGCGATGTAAAGGGACAGGCGTAAGTAAATCAGACGATTACGCCCTGTATTATAGCTGCCATGAAACGAGACATGAATTTGGCTGCAGATTTATGGTTAACATGCTCATCTTCCAGTAGATGAGCGAATTGCTATAATCCGTATAAAAACGAAGTTCTTCTACATCAGTCTCATTTGCGCCCATGCTCCGACCGAAGATAAACATGAACAGACCAAAGAAATATTTTACGAGCTCCTAGAAACAGCATATGAACGTTGCCCTGGCCATGACATTAAAATTCTGCTAGGATATTTTAATGCAAAAATCGGAAGGGAAAACATCTTTGGCCCCACAGTCAGAAAATTCAGCCTTCATGAAGAAACATCAGACAACGGCATGAGGTTGACTGACTTCGCGGCAGCGAAAAACACGGTAGTTGGCAGCACCAGATTCAATCATCTCGATATACACAAGGCCACCTGGATCTCTCCTGATAAAGCAAGGAGAAATCAAATTAATCATGTTGTGATAAACGGAAGGCATTCATCCAGTGTTTTAGACGTTCGATCGATACGAGGAGCAATTATCCATTCGGTCCATTACCTTGTGGCAATCAAGGTTCGCACTCGTCTTAATATAGCATCAAAGGTGCGATCTAATGTAACAGGGAAACTCGACGTCGAAAAGCTGCAAATACAACTGGTAGCAGAGTCGTACCTCGCTCAACTTACCCACCTGCTAGACGAAAGCACTTCTTGTCCCGATAATAGTATAGAAGCACAATGGCAATGAATTGCCCACTCCCAACAAACTGCAGCAAAAGCAACACTTGGGTACCAAAAAACCACCATCAAGAAACCCATGGTACGATCAGGAGTGTCGTAATGCTACTGATGAGAAAAACGCAGCGTATAGGGCGACCCTGCAGACAGTAGCAACACGTAATGCGATGGAGAATTATAGGGAGAAAAGGAGAGAGGAGAAACGTATTTTCAGAAAAAAGAAGAAAGAACAAGAAAAACGTGAGCGTGAGCAAATCGAGTTGTACAGGAGTCAGAATGAAGTCCGAAAATTTTACCAACGAGTAAAACGCCAAACCGAAGGCTTTGGAGCAGGCAGATCCTCCTGTAGAGATGAAGAAGGAAACCTGGTTACAGATACAGCCAGCGTATTGATAATCTGGAAAGGGCATTTCGAAAAACTTCTGGTATCAAATATTAGCGGTGGAACCCATAATAGTTGACGGGTTAGAGTCTTTACCACCTATCCAAGATGAGGTCAGAATAGCAATCAAACGGCTGAAGAATAATAATGCAGCAGGTGCCGATGGGTAACAAGTCGAACTATTATAGACCGGTGCAGGTCAGGAGCATGCACCAGCTCATTAGTACAATTTGACTAGAGGAATGCATCCTTAATGATTGGAACCTGAGCATTCTGTGTCCCGTGCACAAAAAAGGAGACAAGGCGATATGTGCCAACTATAAAGGAATAAGTCTCCCCCATCTATCGCTGAAGTTAATGATCAATGATATTATTGGACCATACCAATACGGCTTCAGACCCGGCAAGTCTACCATTGACCAGATTTTCACTCTGCGCCAAATCCTGAAAAAAACCCACGAAAAATGCATCGACACATTCCACCTATTCGTCGACTATAAAGCAGCATTCGACAGCCCTATCCGTTCAGAGGTGTTTGACATTCCTGCGAAATTAATTCGGCTATGCAGGATAACTTTAACTGGCACAAGATCACTAGTTAAAGTCGGAAAGGATCTCTCGGAGCCCTTTTTTACCAACGAGGATTCAGACAACGTGACAGTTTGTCGTGTGACCTTTTTAACATCCTGTTGGAAAAGGTCATACGAGATGCAAAGGTGAATAGAAATGACACTATGTACACCAAACAACACATGTTACTCGCATACGCCGATGACATCGACATAATGGGTCGAACATTGAGAGCGGTAACAGCCATCTTTGAACAAATTGAGAAGGAATCTGCCAACGTGGGTCTGGCAGTAAACGGCGAGAAGACCAAGCTGATGGTAGACTCGGACCAACTGTAAAACTTGAGAACTACCGCCATAAATAAAACTAATGGCATCAGTTTTGACATTCGAAGAAGGATAGAGTTGGGCAACAGATGCTACTACGGTCTGAGTAAGCAACTCAAACGCAAGGCCACCTGCCGCCAGATCATACTCACACTCTACAAGATACTACCCGTGCCGTTATATGGATCTGAAGCATGGGTACTTGCGCAAGCAGATGAGGCAGCTCTTGGAGTGTTTGAGAGAAAAATTCTCCGAAAGTTCTATTGGTCGATCTGCGCTGACGGTGAGTATCGCCGTCGAATCAACCATGAGTTGTACCAGCTATTGAGAATGGATGAAGATGCCCCAGCCCAAAAGGCATATAAAAGCGAACCAATTGATGGTTCACGCAGAAGGGGAAGGCCACGAATAAGATGGAAAGATCAAGTGGAAGACAACACTGCCGAATATGATCTTTTAAACTGGAAAACTGTCCAAAAGACCGACGCGGCTGGAAATCTTTTTTTAAGCTCGCTAAGTAAGTAAGATCTTTTTTGTATGGATTTTTAAATAGTTTTTCAACGACCACCATAGGCTTGGATTTTGAAAATAATTATTTTAGGCGATATTTTTTAAAGTATGTTTTTTTCAAATGCTATTTTTTCAGGAAACTTGGAGGGTAAAACAATTTCTTTGTGAAGTTCCGTTATTGATTTTATTTTATCTTTGAAAATAATAATTTCTTTAGATGTTAAATCTTTTCTTTAGATTAATTGACCACCTTTTTCATGTTTCTATGTCTATTTGGTCACACTTCCCATACAGAAATGGATTCTGTTTTTATTTTCAAAAACTTGGTGTTCAGTTTTTTATTTTCCATCTGTCAGTTCTTGGGACATTTAAAAAAAAGTGTGCTGTTGCAGTCATCAATTGACAATTGTCCCCTACATTCCTTCCCACGGTACCAACCTCAACGAGAAAAGATGTTGATAAAAATGATTGGTCAACTCCTTTACACTAACCTCAATTTAATATATGTTCCCCATCCACCATTCAATCAAATCAGATGACATTCTACCAATGCTGTGTCATTTTTTTTTTTTTTTGAAAAAGTTTAATTTTTGTTTTCAAATGTTTTCCAGTTTGAATTTTTATTGGTTCTGGTCGGAAGGTTAAAAGTTTTCTGTTTGTGCTTAGAATTTGGTTATTTTATATTTTTGTTGTTATTGTATTTTTTTTGTTGGGGTTGTGTCATAACAAATTCCATTGATTTATGATTCAAATGAAATGTTGTGGGTTTTTTAGATTGTTTGTATCTGTGAGTGTTTGTTTGTGTTAGCGTTTATGGACTGCATGTAACATTGGCATGACGATTCGGAAGAGGTCAGTGAATTTGGACGGAACTAAAATTTGAATTGGAAAATAAAATATTTTTCCAACGACCATAAGGCGTGGATTTATTAAAAGAATATTTTTTCCAACGACCATAAGGCGTGGATTTATTAAAAGAATATTGAAGAATAATAATGCAGCAGGTGCCGATGGGTAACAAGTCGAACTATTATAGACCGGTGCAGGTCAGGAGCAGAAGAGCTAATTAGTACAATTTGAGATCCTTAATAACCAAAAAGGCTGGAGTTTTTTTTTCCAACGACCAAAAAGGCGTGGATTTTTTAAAGAATAATTTTTCCAACGACCAAAAAGGCGTGGATTTTTTAAAGAATAATTTTTCCAACACCCATAAGGCGTGGATTTTTTAAAGAATAATTTTTCCAACGACCAAAAAAGCGTGGATTTTTTAAAAAAATATTTTTTCAACGTCTAATAAGGTAAAGAATAATTTTTCCAACGACCAAAAAGGCGTGGATTTTTTAAAGAATAATTTTTCCAACGACCAAAAAGGCGTGGATTTTTTAAAGAATAATTTTTCCAACGACCAAAAAGGCGTGGATTTTTTAAAGAATAATTTTTCCAATGACCAAAAAGGCGTGGATTTTTTAAAAAAATATTTTTTCAACGTCCAATAAGGTGTGGATTTTTTAAAGAATAATTTTTCCAACGACCAAAAAGGCGTGGATTTTTTAAAGAATAATTTTTCCAACGACCAAAAAGGCGTGGATTTTTTAAAGAATAATTTTTCCAACGACCAAAAAGGCGTGGATTTTTTAAAGAATAATTTTTCCAACGACCAAAAAGGCGTGGATTTTTTAAAGAATAATTTTTCCAACGACCAAAAAGGCGTGGATTTTTTAAAGAATAATTTTTCCAACGACCAAAAAGGCGTGGATTTTTTAAAGAATAATTTTTCCAACGACCAAAAAGGCGTGGATTTTTTAAAGAATAATTTTTCCAACGACCAAAAAGGCGTGGATTTTTTAAAGAATAATTTTTCCAACGACCAAAAAGGCGTGGATTTTTTAAAGAATAATTTTTCCAACGACCAAAAAGGCGTGGATTTTTTAAAGAATAATTTTTCCAACGACCAAAAAGGCGTGGATTTTTTAAAGAATAATTTTTCCAACGACCAAAAAGGCGTGGATTTTTTAAAGAATAATTTTTCCAACGACCAAAAAGGCGTGGATTTTTTAAAGAATAATTTTTCCAACGACCAAAAAGGCGTGGATTTTTTAAAGAATAATTTTTCCAACGACCAAAAAGGCGTGGATTTTTTAAAGAATAATTTTTCCAACGACCAAAAAGGCGTGGATTTTTTAAAGAATAATTTTTCCAACGACCAAAAAGGCGTGGATTTTTTAAAGAATAATTTTTCCAACGACCAAAAAGGCGTGGATTTTTTAAAGAATAATTTTTCCAACGACCAAAAAGGCGTGGATTTTTTAAAGAATAATTTTTCCAACGACCAAAAAGGCGTGGATTTTTTAAAGAATAATTTTTCCAACGACCAAAAAGGCGTGGATTTTTTAAAGAATAATTTTTCCAACGACCAAAAAGGCGTGGATTTTTTAAAGAATAATTTTTCCAACGACCAAAAAGGCGTGGATTTTTTAAAGAATAATTTTTCCAACGACCAAAAAGGCGTGGATTTTTTAAAGAATAATTTTTCTAACGACCAAAAAGGCGTGGATTTTTTAAAGAATAATTTTTCCAACGACCAAAAAGGCGTGGATTTTTTAAAGAATAATTTTTCCAACGACCAAAAAGGCGTGGATTTTTTAAAGAATAATTTTTCCAACGACCAAAAAGGCGTGGACCAAAAAGGCGTGGATTTTTTAAAGAATAATTTTTCCAACGACCAAAAAGGCGTGGATTTTTTAAAGAATAATTTTTCCAACGACCAAAAAGGCGTGGATTTTTTAAAGAATAATTTTTCCAACGACCAAAAAGGCGTGGATTTTTTAAAGAATAATTTTTCCAACGACCAAAAAGGCGTGGATTTTTTTAAAGAATATTTTTCCAACGACCAAAAAGGCGTGGATTTTTTAAAGAATATTTTTCCAACGACCAAAAAGGCGTGGATTTTTTAAAGAATATTTTCCAACGACCAAAAAGGCGTGGATTTTTGCTAAAGAATAATTTTTGCCAACGACCAAAAAGGCGTGGATTTTTTAAAGAATAATTTTTCCAACGACCAAAAGGCGTGGATTTTTTAAAAGAATATTTTTTCCAACAAAAGGCGTGGATTTTTTAAAGAATATTTTTCCAACGACAATACAAGGCGTGGATTTATTAAAGAATATTTTTCCAACGACCAATACAAGGCGTGGATTTATTAAAGAATATTTTTCCAACGACCAATACAAGGCGTGGATTTATTAAAGAATATTTTTCCAACGACCAATACAAGGCGTGGATTTATTAAAGAATATTTTTCCAGGGCCAACTGCGGCGTGGATTTATTAAAAGAATATTTTTTCCAACGACCATAAGGCGTGGATTTATTAAAAGAATATTTTTTCCAACGACCATAAGGCGTGGATTTATTAAAAGAATATTTTTTCCAACGACCATAAGGCGTGGATTTATTAAAAGAATATTTTTTCCAACGACCATAAGGCGTGGATTTATTAAAGACAATTTTTTCCAACGACCAATAAGGCGTGGATTTTTTAAAAGAAAGAATTTTTTCCAACGACCAAAAGGCGTGGATTTATTAAAGAATATTTTTTCCAACGACCATAAGGCGTGGATTTATTAAAAGAATATTTTTTCCAACGACCATAAGGCGTGGATTTATTAAAAGAATATTTTTTCCAACGACCATAAGGCGTGGATTTATTAAAAGAATATTTTTTCCAACGACCATCCAAGGCGGGGATTTATTAAAAGAATATTTTTTCCAACGACCATGATGGACGTGCACAACATAGAAATAAAACTTTACACATAAATTTCCAACACACAAATAAAATTATACAAGGAAGTAGAATGTTTCAGTCATTCAATTTCTATGTGTAGATCACAAAAAAATCAATTATTTCCCTATAAAAATTCAATAAATAGTGTTAGTACATCACAAATTTAAAATAGAACACAATTAGCATGACCCAAAAATGCTCTGTAGGTGTTCTATTTCCTATAGAGGCAAGCAGCACTTTATATGCGTACTTCTCCGTGTATACGTAACAATATATTGAAAAATCACAATACTCACAGTACACATACGCCACCGAGCCTATGACTTTGTCATTCATGGCTGAGTAGTTATTTAAAATTTCTTTAAGATCAACAACCAACCCTAAATAAAAATATATATTTTTTTAGAAAAAAAACAAGAATATTTTTTTGAAAATAAAATGTAAATATTTACCATAAAGTGTTTATTTTTAATTCCTTCCTTAGTTCTGCATGGCTTACGCTGAGAATAAACCACACACAACAAAATCGACAACCTACAGAATAAGTTATGAAGCTTAAAATACACAAATGTTTGTTTAACACAACACAACACATGTGTGTATATAAATTGAAAATTAAAAATATTTTCGTTACAAACTTTCAACTTCATTGAAAAATGTTTGTGTGACAATATATTGAAGTAAATCGAATATTTGTTGTTTTTGTTCTTGTTGCCCACAAGAAAAATATATTTTGGCATAACGTAAATATAAATATACGTAAAATATGTATGTACTTTAAAAATAATTAAGTTGAAATAATTTCATTTTTCTTATCGACAAGAAGGAATTTTTCGTTTGCTTTTTTCTCCAAGTTAAACAAAGAAAACCAGTAAGGAAAGTAGTAGTGTCGGACTGGGCCGACTATATGATACCCTTCACCACTTTGGGTATATTTTACTTATGTATCCTAACAGACGACGCGTTTTGTTATAAATCTATATCTGAACCGATTTCAGGGAAACTTGCCAGAGACTAATTTATATAACATCAGTATGTTGTGTCAATCGGCCTAGCTATGGATTTTTTCACGAAGCTTAGCAACATCATTCTTGACTTAGTTCAGTACTCTATACCAAAATTCGTGCAAACCGAAAGATATATAGGGTCTTTGGTGCACCAATTACCTTAAATCGGATGAAAATACATATGTACCGATTTTCACGAAACTTGCAGACATCATTCTCGCTCTTATTCATAACTCTTTCCAAATTTTGTTTACATTAAAAGATTTCCAGGGACTTTAGTGGACTATGTACCTAAAATCGGGCGAAGCTATATATGTGAGCTATATCTAAATCTCAACCGATTTTTACGAAACTTTGCACACATCATTGTATACTTAATTTAGTACGCTGTGCCAAAATTTCGTGCAAATAGAAAGATATATAGGGACTTTGGTACACAATTAACATTAAATCGGGCGAAGATATATATGGGAGCTATATCTAAATCTGAACCGATTTTCACGAAACTTGGCAAACATCATTCTAGACCTTATTCATTACGCTGTGCCAAATTTCGTGCATGTCAAAAGATTTCCAAGGACTTTAGTGGACTATTTACCTAAAATCGGGCGAAGCTATATATGGGAGCTATATCTAAATCTGAACCGATTTTCTCAAAACTTTTTACACATCATTGTAGACTTAATTCAGTACACTATGCCAAAATTCGTGCAAATCAAAAGATTTCCAGGGACTTTAGTGGACTAGTTACCTAAAATCGGGCGAAGCTATATATGGGTGCTATATATAAATCTGAACCGATTTTCATTGCACATATCATTCTAGACTTAATTCAGTTCGCTGTGCCAAATTTCGTGCAAATCGAAATATATATAGGAACTTAGCTGCACCATTTACCTTAAATCGGACGAAAAAATATATGGGGCCTAATCTAAATCTTAACCGATTTTACCCAATTTCAATAGGGTTCGTCCATGGGCCAAACAAATGAGCTGTGCCAAATTTAATCCAATTCGGATCATAAATGCGACCGGTACTTTGTTTACAATTTAACATGGACAGACAGATAGACAGACAGACGGACGGACATGCATAAATCGACTTAGAAAGTGATTCTATGCATATTCTCAAAAGCAACCATGAACCGCGATTATTTTTGCCTGTTACAAACATATGCACAAAGACATAATACCCTGTACCACAGTGTGGTGAAGGGTATGAAAAATAGCAAAGAAACTTTCTTTTACAGTACTCATAATGCAGATGACTGTACTGATAGATTTCTCGTAAAGTATCGATCAAACAATTTCAGATTTATGTCGTTGGAAGGGTGACATTTCACAGTAAAAAAATTATTTTCCTGTTCTTTGTTTGGTGAATTCAGTTGTGAGTTACAGGGTGTTAAAAATGGAAGTGAACAAAGAGAAAATTCGGTACATTTTACAGTTTTTCTTTGACAAAAGCGAACACGCAAGCCAAGCAGCTATAATTGTTAATGGTGTCGATGGTTCCGATACTAAAACAACTAATTATGTGCAATTTTGTTTTCGCAGATTCAGGAATATTTGATGATAGAGATGTACAGGTAGGTCGGTCTTCGAAAATGTCGATAAAATCGGAGAAATTATCGAAGTTCACCGGCATGTTAGCAGTCGTAACATACAAATGATCTACAAATATGATTTCACTTTCCAATGGTCTTGAATATCAAACTACATCCTTGAAATACCAAAAACAGACAGAACCTTTACGTACGTTACATTCCAGTTAAAATCTTCAAAATATCGTAAATAGGAGGTGTCTTTTAGATAGAAGCTATGCTAAAATATGAATTTATATCAAAAATTTTCTTCATCCTCCAATAATTCAGAATGCCAAATTACAGCCAGCATCTTTTTTTATAAAAATTTGGTTAAATCCTTGAAATATCGAAAAAACGGAACTTTTATATGAGGCTATGTCAAAACATTGAACTTTGCCAAAAATTGAAAATGTGAACCGTTTGATTAAATTTTACTCCGATCAATATAATCGGGTATACCAAATGTATCGAGGTGTTGTAACTGAAATGACAAATTTACTATATACTCCAGGGTATACAAATCCAGAACTAAGGGGGTCCGATGGTGCTAGGGAAAAATTTTCATGAAAATTCCACATTTGGGTCTAGTCGTTCTTGAAAAAAAAAATAATCTACATAAATTCTGTCATATGTCTCTGATGGTCCTGAAATATATTTTTTTAAGTCGACATTTATAACATGACCTTGCAAAAATATTTATTATTTTTTGTAATTAGAAATACCATGTTTTGAAATGTTGTCTTCCATTTGATCTTTCCATCGAATTAGTGACCTTCCCCTTCTGCGTGAACTCTGATGTGACTTCAAGACTTATTCTTCAAAAAATCATATTTATAACCCTGTTGGTCGGCAAAAAAATATATTTAAAACCAGTAAGGAAAGTAGTAAAGTCGGACTGGGCCGACCATATGATACCCTTCAACACTTTTGTATATTCTACATATGTATCCTAACATATGTATAATATATCTGAACCGATTTCAGGGAAACTTGCCAGAGACTAATTAAATTATATCAGCACGTTGTGTCAGTCGGCCTAGCTATGGATCTTTTTACGAAGCTTAGCAACATCATTCTATACTTAATTCTGTACCCTATACCAAAATTCGTGCAAATCGGAAGATATATAGGGACTTTGGTGCACCAATTGCAAAAAATCGGAAGAAAATATATATGGGAGCTATATTTAAATCTGAACCGATTTTCAGGAAACTTAACACACATCACGCTGTGCCAAATTTCGTGCAGATCGAAAGATATTTAGGGACTTTGGCGCACCATTTACCTTATATCGGACGAATATATATATTTGAGGTATATCTAAATCTGAGCCGATTTCCAGGAAACTTAGCACACATCATTCTAGACATAATTCATTGCGCTATGCCAAATTTCGTGCAAATCGAAAGATATGTAGGGACATTGGTACACCATTTACCTTAAATCGGACGAAAATATATATGGAAGCTATATCTAAATCTGGACCGATTTCCGGGAAACTTAACACACATCATTCTAGACATAATTGATCACGCTATGCTAAATTTCGTGCAAATCGAACAAAATATAGGAACATTGGTACACCATTTACATTAAATCGGACGAAAATATATATGGGAGCTATATCTAAATCTGGACCGATTTTTCCCAATAGGGTTCGTCCTTGGGCCAAATAAGTGACCCATGCCAAATTTCATCCAATTCGGATCATAAATGCGACCTGTACTTTGTTAACAAAAATACATGGACGGTCGGATGGACAGACGGACATGCATAAATCGACTCAGAACGTGATTCTATGCATATTCTCAAAAGGAACCATGGGTCTATCTCGATTATTTTTGCCATATGTATGTATATGCACAAAGACATAATACCCGGTACCACAGTGTGGCGAAGGGTATGAAAATATTATCATTTTGCTCTCATGGAACTATGAAGATATATTTACAAAACTTTACGTTCTCGGTCCTGACGGTTCTTCGAAAAAACAATTGTAAGTCCAAGCCCCTAAAATTGATGGTTCCTAAAAAAATATATTTATTAAAAAATCCACGCAAACATTCTGCTGACTAAAGCCTATGGCCCTGATGGCCCTTAAAATATTCTTAAAAAAATTCAAACCTGGTAGTCCTTAAAAAATAATTCTTTAAAAAATTCAAACCTGGTAGTCCTTAAAAATAATTCTTTAAAAAATCCACGCCTAATAGTCTTTGGAAAACACTTTCTTTCAAAAGGTTATGTCTGATAGTCCTTGGAAAATTATTCTTTAAAAAATCCATCTTGGAAAACATATTCCTTAAAAATTTATTATTGATTGTCCTTTAAAAAATTATTCTTTATTATTTTTTTAAATAAAATTATTATAAAAAATCCATGCAAAATATCCACGTATGTATTGTCGGGTTTAGAAATCCAATATTAAAGGTTGAACATTGTCATTCAATGAATCTTCTAAAAACTAGAAGTATACTCAAATACCATTTATTTTGACGGGACGTTACTGCATAATCAAATTACTTATCGTTCTTTTCATTCATATAAGTATATAGACAAAAATTCGGCAAAAGAAATGAAAATTTTGTTTTCTTATCCGAAATGCATTATCTTGGGTAAATTTTCAACCTTTGTCAAATAAAGCCTTTCTTAAAGTTTTACAACATCATCGTTATTATAAACCTTTCACAATAAATTTCTCTAAGGCATTTAAACTTAAATTCCATTTTTATTACATCGCAAACATACACACACATACTCTCTCATGTAGTTTGTGTATATATGTATTTTGGAATAAAGGCTGGTGTTGTTTTTTTTCTCCCTCTCGCTTCTTCTTGCTTCTTGGTTTGCATGCTGTGTCACCAACCAACGGAAGGAACCAAGTCGCACCGGAAGTTTGTTAAGCAATCTGTTTTATTTCTATGCAAGTTTATGTCACAGCAAATGTATAAGCGATTAAAATGCTGATATATACCACTAATACCATGGGGTGTATGTATTTTATTTTTAAGGGGTACTTTCATAAAATTACGAAAGGTGTCAGACATTGTGTTAAATATTAACCCGCTAATCTCAATCTCTAACCCATTGGGAAGCGATTTTTGGTGAAATAATATCAAAGTCGTGTTTAAGCTTTTATAAAATACACCTGTGAGTGAATAATATCTTCCGAATCCACCCTAATATTTATTTGCATATCATTTTCGTTATATGCCTATGCTGGAATATGCTGGCTGATGCAATTGCTGCTGGGAATGCATTGAAAATGTGCAGATGTTTCTATGTATGGGTGTGTATAATTTTTTTATTATTTCGCCTTTGGCCTCTGTTAGCGTGAAAATTATTAAGTAAATTTAATTTAGTAAATAGTTTACTATTTCACAGAATATTATTTACACACTCTTCTTTGCAGGCAAAGTGAGGTAAGGTGCGATGTGGTGCACTTAATTTAATAATCTCCTACTTTGTCGACCCCGCATTTTGTTGTTTATCTTCAATGTCACCATTATCAGTGCATTTACGTTTGTGTGTGTGTGTTGGTTGTTTGCCTGACCTTCATGAGGTCCACGTTTAAGGATTATTACTCTGTGGAATTCTTTCGGGTTAGTTTGTTTTAATAAATTTAAGTGTTTGGATAAAGCCCACTCACGTCGGGGCTTTTTTGTTTGTGACTTTGTAGTTATGTGTCAATGACAAAAACAACAACGACATAATGTGTATAATTTCATTAAATTAAATTAATAGAGTTCGTTGTTATGGTCCTTGGAAATATAGTCTTTAAAAAATCCACGCCTTATGGTCCTTGGAAATATAGTCTTTAAAAAATCCACGCCTTATGGTCCTTGGAAATATAGTCTTTAAAAAATCCACGCCTTATGGTCCTTGGAAATATAGTCTTTAAAAAATCCACGCCTTATGGTCCTTGGAAAAATATAGTCTTTAAAAAATCCACGCCTTATGGTCCTTGGAAATATAGTCTTTAAAAAATCCACGCCTTATGGTCCTTGGAAAAATAGTCTTTTAGTCTTTAAAAAATCCACGCCTTATGGTCCTTGGAAAAATAGTCTTTAAAAAATCCACGCCTTATGGTCCTTGGAAATATAGTCTTTAAAAAATCCACGCCTTATGGTCCTTGGAAATATAGTCTTTAAAAAATCCACGCCTTATGGTCCTTGGAAATATAGTCTTTAAAAAATCCACGCCTTATGGTCCTTGGAAATATAGTCTTTAAAAAATCCACGCCTTATGGTCCTTGGAAAAATGAGTCTTTAAAAAATCCACGCCTTATGGTCCTTGGAAATATAGTCTTTAAAAAATCCACGCCTTATGGTCCTTGGAAATATAGTCTTTAAAAAATCCACGCCTTATGGTCCTTGGACATATAGTCTTTAAAAAATCCACGCCTTATGGTCCTTGGAAATATAGTCTTTAAAAAATCCACGCCTTATGGTCCTTGGGTCTTTAAAAAATCCACGCCTTATGGTCCTTGGAAATATAGTCTTTAAAAAATCCACGCCTTATGGTCCTTGGAAAAATTAGTCTTTAAAAAATCCACGCCTTATGGTCCTTGGAAAAATTTGTATTTAAAAAATCCACACCTTATGGTCCTTGAAAAAATGGAAAAATTTGTCTTTAAAAAATCCACGCCTATGAAAGCTCCTCGGAAAAATAGTCTTTAAAAAATCCACGCCTATGAAAGCCCTCGGAAAAATTTGTCTTTAAAAAATCCACGCCTTATGGCTCCTTGGAAAAAATATTCTTTTAACAAATCCACGCCTTATGGTCCTTGGAAAAAATATTCTTTTAATAAATCCACGCCTTATGGTCCTTGGAAAAATGAGTCTTTAAAAAATCCACGCCTTATGGTCCTTGGAAAAATGAGTCTTTAAAAAATCCACGCCTTATGGTCCTTGGAAAAATGAGTCTTTAAAAAATCCACGCCTTATGGTCCTTGGAAAAATGAGTCTTTAAAAAATCCACGCCTTTGAAGGTCATTAAAAAATCCACGCCTATGAAAGCCCTCGGAAAAATAGTCTTTAAAAAATCCACGCCTTATGGCTCCTTGGAAAAAATATAGTCGTTAAAAAATCCATGCCTTTGGTACTTGAAAAAATTAGTCTTTAAAACATCCACGCCTTGTGTGAGTCATTGGAAAATTAGTCGTTAAAAAATCCACGCCTTATGGTCCTTGGAAAAATTAGTCGTTAAAAAATCCATGCCTTATGGTACTTGAAAAAATTAGTCTTTAAAACATCCACGCCTTATGGTCCTTGGAAAAATAGTCTTTAAAAAATCCACGCCTATGAAAGCCCTCGGAAAAATAGTCTTTAAAAAATCCACGCCTATGAAAGCCCTCGGAAAAATAGTCTTTAAAAAATCCACGCCTCATTAGGACCCCAAAAAATAGTCTTGAAAAATCCACGCCTCATTAGGACCCCAAAAAATAGTCTTTAAAAAATCCACGCCTTATGGTCCTTGGAAAAATTAGTCTTTAAAACATCCACGCCTTATGGTCCTTGGAAAAATTAGTCTTTAAAAAATCCACGCCTTATGGTCCTTGGAAAAATTAGTCTTTAAAAAATCCACGCCTTATGGTCCTTGGAAAAATGAGTCTTTAAAAAATCCACGCCTTATGGTCCTTGGAAAAATTAGTCTTTAAAAAATCCACGCCTTATGGTCCTTGGAAAAATTAGTCTTTAAAAAATCCATGCCTTTGGTTATTGGAAAAAATATTTTTAAAAAACTATTCATTAACAAATCCATGTGGCTATGATAAAATCCCAGATTATGGCAATGACAGTCCTTGGTGAATTTTCTTTAGGTTTCGTTTTCACTCCATTCCATATTTAGAGATTAGAGCGAAGGATACTAAGTTGTTACCACCCACTTAGACCTAATGACCGAACAGTTTCCACAGCACCAACCATTCCAGTCTAACTACTGGTTTACTGCCTGTATGTGCTATCCTACTAAAGGCCATTTAGTAGGATAAAAAGGCAGCACTTGTATTGACCCTTTGTTTGCTATTGTTGCCTCCTTCTCCTCCTCACCCACCATCAAAGGCATTAAAAATAAAAATAGAATATAGGGGGACAAAAAAACGTTTTGAAAAACCTTAAATTATTTGACCATTAAATTTAATCAAATGGAAAAATTGTTCAACATGAATTGCTAGTGTCCATGAAATATTAACTTTAATACACAATAAATCTGTCAGGCCATCGGACAGATTGCATAGCCCAGTTAGCAAAAATGGTTGCTGTTGTTGTTGCTGCTGCTCCTGATAATATTGTTGTAGGATGTTGGTGTTGGCGTTGTTGTAGTTGTTTGAAATGTATAACAATTAATCACTTGATGGCAAACGAAAAAAGAAAGAAAGAAAAATAACACACAGGATATGTATATGGTCCGGTCCAGTCAGATTCAGACTCCGCTCCGGTCTGATACAATGTAAAATGTAATATATTTTGATTTGTCCTCTGTTTCATTTGTTTTAAATTTATTAACATAGATTTTCATGTCATTCAATAATGCAGAACAAAAACAAAGGGAACTCAGCGAGCAAGAAAATAAAAATAAAAGAAGAAACCAAAAATATCTGAACAAAAAGAATTGACCACATACTAAATGTCATTTTGGACTTTGAAAATTTATTAAAGCCCCAACATTAATGATAATTTAAAAAGAAATAAAGAACTTGTTTTTCTTCGTTTTTGGGTTCGTATGATACAAGGTCTGTGGGTGTAATATTTATAGCTAGCAATTTATATATTGTTTTTTTTTATTTTCCTATTTCGTGTAAATAAAATTTTGCCACGTTTTATCAGCAAACATTTATTATTCTCAATATTTAAATAAAGATTGTCTTCACGAGAAAAATGTAACTAAAATCTAACTTTCATTATTGCTTTAAAGTTCACAAAACGCTAAAGGAAGAGGACAATTTGCAACAACAAAAGTAGTTTATAAATTTGATTGTGGAACACATTTATTCGAGGGTGACAGATTCGAATCACCCGATTTTTAGATAATAAACCCCATTTTTGTATCGAGGGGTCCAACAGTTTTTCATAATTTATAATTTATTGGAACTGTTTTTTTAATATATAGCAGATATAAAATTTTCTGAGCAATGATCGGATAAAAGAGGAATATGACGTAGGACGGGGAGTATCGATTTTTTGTCTTTGGAGATCCTATCTAAAATCGTATGAGCGACATTTTTGTATGAGTGACATAACAATAACTGTAAATCCCGCTCTGGGTTTGCAAAATACATATTTTCTCTGTACTATCACTTTGTGATTTTCCTTCCTGTTTTTTTCGTGGCGATTGGACTGCCGCCGGTTCTTTGATCACAAATTATAATGGACGGGGTCGATGGGCAGACTCACAAAGTTTGATCCTTTAAAATAGTCGAGATATGACATGATCAAACTGAAAGGTGGTTCCAAGACCAATATTTCGAGTCTTTGAAGCTTCAATTTATGATTTAATATTTATTCAGAAATATTCGTATAGCCTTCACCACACTGTGGTAGGGGGCATTATGTCTTTGGGAATATGTTTGTAACAGCAAAAGGTATCAAAACAGACCCATGGTTCCTTTTGAGAATATGCATAGACTCACTTTCTGAATCGATTTATGCATGTTCGTCCGACCATATGTTTGTCTGTCCATGTAAAATTGTAAACAAAGTGCTATTCAATTTATGATCCGAATTGGATGAAAATTTTCACAGTCCACTTTGGTCCCTATTAAAATTGGTGAAAATCGGTTGAGATTTACATATAGCTTCCATTTATAGGTTTGTTCGATCCAAGACACAATGTTTGACCGATTGAGACAAAATTTAAGACATCGTATGTGAAGTTTTGTATAAATTGGTTCATATTTATATATTGCTCCTATATATGGGCAATATTGACAATTTTTTAATAATTTTTTTTTTAATTTTTTTTCAATTTTTGGTTGATGCGCCCCAAAGTTATGGAGGTTTTTACTTTGGGCATAAGAAAAAATCTTAAAATTATATTAAGGAAAATTATTTGCTTTCGGTTCGAAGAAATAATGTCATCATATTTATTTTTTTTTTAATTTCATATCGTTAGCTAAAATGAAAAAAAGGCGTAACTAACAAAAAATTGAAATTGACTTTGAAATTCACAATATTCATTCAAAAAGTCATTTTTCAATTTTTTGTTAGTTACGCCTAACGATATATGAAATTACAGAAAAAAAAATTTTGGGGTTTTTCTTCTATTTCTTTTTCTCTTCTATTTTGACACATATAAAAATAATCACTTATTGTGTATAAGAATACACCTTGCGGATTATAGCAAGACCCTTCCGATAAATCCTAGGGGTTCTATAAATGGGTTCGACTAAAGTATTTAAAGTTTTGTTTTCGCAAAAGTTCAAAATCCGTATCACAAAAAAATTTAATTAAATCCGGAATATTTTCAAAAAAAAATTTTGCCAAAATTTGTGATTTTGGCAGTTCAGTTCCCGCAGTTCTTGTGGTTTAATTTACACGAAGAAGATTTTATTTTATCCGGAAAGTAAACTACATATATAAACATTTCGCCGAAAAAGTTTTTTGGAAATTTTATCGCACAAAATGTTCTCCTTTGTGTGGATATTACTGTGAGGCTGTGCATAATACATACACATAATACATACACATATTATTCGCGACTACAATAATCTTATAATCGATTTTTAGAAATTTCTGTTTGCGTATTAAAACTAGCAGAAATATTCAAAAAACACTCAAGATCGAGCTTCAAAATGTCGTCATCATTTAAAGGAAGATGCAGATAAAGTTTTGAAAAATGATACATAAGAGGCGTAGTCCTCTTAGTTTTACTTTGACACGAAGACCGTGAAATGAGTGGCTTAGTAACAAATCGATAGAAAACATAAAAAACCGGTTTGCTTCAACTATTTTTACCCATATTTTTGCATTAAAGTAGAGACAGCTTCTACCCAAATAAAATTTGGAGATCAATATCATGAAAAGTTTGCAACGACAGATCAATTAACCCAAAACTATTCACATTCTTAATTCCTGAGTTTTAAAAGGGTGAACCTCAGCTTCACCTATTTTAAAAATCGTCAATATTGCCCATAAATAGGTTCAAGTTTTGATATAATCCCATCTAAAATTTCCGCTTCTTTTTGGAATTAATAAATTTTTAACCGATTTGTTCATGGAAGTTGCTATAATTTGACATATCGAATTCTTGGTGAATAAAAAATAAATAAAAGTCCCGTTTAAAATTTCCAACTAGAGTTTCTGTAATTTGTGACACTACCTACTATCACATAACACTATAGCATAGTCCTCATGCAAATGTCACGATTGGTTTTCGACTCCATGTTTCTTTGGACCCATTCCCTTTCAGATCATTTGCTGTCGATTTACAGATGTTCATCTGTCCGACCGTCTGTCTGTCTGATTCCCGAAGGAAGTAACCAATTTCATTCAAACTTTGCAAATCGTAATATTTCTTCAAAACGTAAAACAATATCAAACATGGAGAATATCGGTCCACTCCTTCTTGTACCAAAATGGTGAAAATTTTGAAAATCTTATCTTATGACGCAAACCAGTATATATCGAATCCGAAGATGAGACCAAACAGTCCCCTCCTTTTAGTGCCTCTTACTTTGTTCGTCCAGTACCAAACGAATGGAATTTCCGATTGGATACAAAATGTGCTCAGCGTAATACTTCTATCCAACTTAAGGGAACCCCCCCCAATTCTCGATTTTAATTTTTCAAGATTTTCAATGGGCTGGTAAATGAATACCAATGCTTGTTAAGGTTTGTAACTTTGCACATATATAATTGAAGATTTGTTGTTTGTTGTTGTTTTTTGTAATTGAAGAATAGTTCTTATTTTTGATGGCGGGCATGATAACGCCTCACTGGAACATGGGAAAGAGTACATGTCTGGCTCTCGTATGAACTAGCATTATTGACTTTGCTCTAAAATTAACAAAATGGTGGACCTTTGAAAAAATATTTTTGGAAAATCGCCGATTTTTTTTACCAAAAACCAAGTTATAAAACCAGTAAGGAAAGTAGTAAAGTCGGACGGGGCCGACTATATGATACCCTTCCCCACTATGGGTATATTAAAAAGGACTATTAACATGAAAATGAATGAATTGAAATATGTGATATTTATCTGAATGTGAATCGACTTAGATCAATCGACTTCAAACAAATATCAATAGGTCATCCGTTGGGCTATGTCTGTACTTCTAGAAAACGCAACTACGTAATTCTATGCTCAATTTTGTACGTTGTGCAAAATTTGATGTCAATCTGACTAACATGAAGAGTTTGATGTCCAATTTACTTAAAATCGGGCGAAGATATATATCGAAGTTATATCCAAATATGAACCTCTACGATCAATTCAATACGTTATGCCAAATTTCGAGCAAATCGAAAGATATATAGGGACTTTGGTGAACCATTTACATGAAATCGGACGAAACTATATATGGGAGCTATATCTAAATCTGGACCGATTTTCTCTAAACTTGGCAGACATCACTCTAGGTTCAATTCAGTACGTTATGCCAAATTTGGTGCAAATCGAAAGATATATAGGGACTTTGGTGCATCATTTACCTTAAATCGGACGAAACTATATATGAGAGCTATATCTAAATCTGGTCCGATTTTCACGAAACTTGGCAGACATCATTCTATGCTATTCAGTACGATGTACCAAATTTCGTGCAAATCGACAGATATATAGGGTCTTTAGTGCACCATTTACCTAAATCGGACGAAAATATATATGGGAGCTATATCTAAATCTGGACCGATTTTCTCGAAACTTGGTAGACATCACTCTAGGCTCAATTCAGTACGTTGTACCAAATTTCATGCAAATCGAACGATATTTAAGAACTTTGGTGCACCAATTACCTTAAATCGGACGAAAATATATATGGGAGCTATATCTAAATCTGAACCGATTTTTCTCAATTTCAATAGGGTTCGTCCTTGGGCCAAATGAATGAGCTGTGCCAAATTTCATCCAATTCGAATAATAAATGCGACCTGTACTTTGTTTACAATTTAACATGGACAGACGGACATGCGTAAATCAACTTAGAAAGTAATTCTATGCATATTCTCAAAAGGAACCATGGGTCTATCTCGATTCCTTTTGCCTGTTACAAACATATGCACAAAGACATAATACCCTGTACCACAGTGTGGTGAAGGGTATAAAAAAATAATAATACTGATTTAACGTTTGAAAATTAAGTTTACAAAAAATACGATCACAATATTCAAAAAATTATGCCTAAAAAATAATATCCACAAAAAATTTGATGATATATTGTTTCCCCCTCACATTCTATTTCAATTAGTCATTGAATATTAAACGACATAGTTTTTTATTGCTTTCCTAGTTTGAAACCAAGCTATTTACAAGGACTATTATTGTGAGCTCTTGCAACAATCATTGCGAATCGAATGTACTCTCTTCCTAATATGTTATCGTTTTTGTTTTCTCTACTTATGGCCATGACATAGCCCCAATAAAAACAGGTTGTGGGTCGGTCACATAAACGGACTGCAATCAAACTAAATTTTATATGAGTTTCAGTGACAATGCAAACGGCTTCAAAATACACACACACACAAGAAGACATATTGAAAATAAATTTATTTTTTTTTTGTCTGTACATAACTCTATACGACTGAGTATGTACGTACGAGTGTACAAAACAACAGACAATGGAATTTCAGTTGCCTTGAACTCTGTGTGGTTTATTGTCCCTCCCGAAAACAACAACATTTCATTATTGTACGTAGCAAAATCAACTTCATTTTGAGATCATTTAAAAATGTTGATGCTTTATTCTTATTTGTTGAATTTAAATGGAATTTTTAAGTAGTTATTAAATATGGAATTCAATGTTTTTTTGTTAATATTTAAATTGTACTTACGATTTTACATTCCTCCAGAGTTGTTAAATTTGTCGACAATACAAAAAGGAATCATGGGGCTAGTACTGAGTGCCGGATTTCTAGACTCTAGAGTTAATTTCAATGTTAATATTATCGTCTATTGACTTAACTTGAAGTCAATTTTTATGAAATGCAAATTGTGTTAATTCTTCTCCAGAACATAACATTGCCAATTTCTTGATAGTTTGAACTACGACCTTTAGTTGGTCTAAAGCATATATTAATTGTCATATGTATATCCTTTATTAAATATTTAAATATTCCTGTAGTAAAGGATAAAATCATTTAAAAGTTTACTTTTATTAAAACAAATAAAATTAAATATCCACAAAGATTGCCACACCAATTGCATGTTTTGCTAACCATAAAAATCTCTACCCAAACATCATATGTACGGATCAAAAATGTATTTACGTGTACGCAAATCAGTGCCGACTATTAGTCCTATCATGGGTGTAAACTATTCGATAACCATAAATAAAGATTCAGTCTCGTCCATTCAATACACGATATCTGCAAATATTTGTCTGTTGTTTATGTTGGTGATGCGGCTGCTTCTGCTGCCCTCATATTAATGAATTTTTACCTTTTTCTTTTGGTTTGATTGTGATTGCTGCTCTGGCTGTCTGGTCACAAATGCTCATAATGATGTGGTTGATAATGTCGACATCTTTGTAGGGGTGTTATACAGTGTTTTGGGAAAAGTAAGAAGAGAGTTTCAATATTTAAAGTAAATGAAAATAACAATTTTCACACAAAATGTCGTGGTCCGCTAAATATCATCAAAACTGTCATCTTTATTCGTTGACGAAATTTCCTTCCTTATGTATAATTTCGTGACAATCGGACCTCTGAAGCAATCAGAAAAAGGCTTTGGTCCATTTTATCCCCTATAGTTGAATCAATAATAAAATGAAATGAATAGGATTGTGCTTTGACCAGGACTGACTTAATGCCAAATTTCGACTCAGCTAATTTAGATAAGACTATCGGTACAGTGAAGGGTGGTTAAAAAGACCACACTAAGTTATAGATACCTAAAAGAGTAAAGTGATTGCCTGACTTAACGATTCATCAACGCTACTTCCTTAGCTGGATTGTGACAGAATGGACGAGCTTCAAAAAAATTTCCAAGCGCGTCGGTTGTGCGCATCTCATCCAATTTGAAAGACCATTTTCCGAGATGTTGTCTTCTACTTGTTATTTCCATCGAATTCGTGACCTTCTCCTTCTGCGTGAACTATCAGTAGGCTCGCTTTTATATGTTTTTTGAGCTGGGGCATTCTCATTTATTCCCACAACACCCACCGTAGCCACTGCACCTCGATACGTCTGACTATATCGATGTTATGGCGATATTCACCGTCAACGCAGATCGTCCCATAGATCTTCCGGAGAATTTTTCTCTCAAATTGCTGCCTTATCTGTTTGCCTAAGTACCCATGCTTCAGCTCCATATAACAGCACGGGTAGTATCAGTGTCTTGTTGAATGTGAGTTTGGTCTGGCGAAAGGTGACCTTGATTGATTTGCTTACTCAGACCATAGTAGCATCTATTGGACAACTCTATTTTCTTCCGGATTTCAAAGTTGATGTTATTAGTTGTTGTTTTCAAGTTCCACACTCCTTCCATTATGTCCATGTCGTCGGCATAGGCGAGTAACATGTGTTGTTTGGTGTACAGATTGTCATTTCTGTTCACATTTTCATCTTGTATGACCTTTTCCAGCAGGATGTTAAAAAGAAGGTCACGTCTGAATCCTCGTTCGGTATTGAAGGGCTCCGAGAGGTCCTTTCCGACTTTAACTGCACATTTAATCTGGTCCAACAATGTCATTGATCATTGGCTTCAGTCGTTCACACAGTACGCTGGATAGCACATATTTGCATATATCATCTTGTCTCCTTTTTTTGCACGGGATGCAGGATGCAGAGGTTCCAATCTTTGGGCATGCATTCCTCTACCCAAATTGTACTAATACGCTGGTGCATGCTCCTGACCAGCATCTGAACACCTTTCCGATTAATTGCTACTCTAACTCATCTTGGTTAGGTGGTATACACTATATACCGTCATTTATTATAGGTTCTGGGATATCCTCTTCACCACTACTATTTGGTACCAGAAGTTTTTCAAAATGCTCATTCCAAATCCTCAACACGCTGTCTGTATCTGTCACCAGATTTCCTTCTTCATATCTACAGGAGGATGTGCCTGCACCAAAACCTTCGGTTTGTTGTTTTACTCGTTGGTAAAATCCATGTGGCGAGAAATCCATGTGGCCTTGTGTATATCGAGATGCTTGAATCCGGTGCTGCTAACTACCATGTTTTTTGCTACCGCGAAGTCAATCAACCTCATACTGTTGTCAGTTGTTTCTTATTGGAGGCTGAATTTTTCGACTGTGGGGCCAAAAATATTTTCCTTTCCGATTTTTGCATTAAAATCTCATAGCAGAATTTTAATGTCATGGCCAGGGCAGCGGTCATATGCAGTTTCTAGGTGCTCGTAAAATATGTCTTTGGTCTGCTCAAGGGCGCAAATAAGACTGATGTAGAAGAACTTCGTTTTTATACGTATTATAGTAATTCGCTCATCTACTGGAGTGAATCTGGAGAAGAGGTCTTTTATTCTCCTATTAACCATAAATCCGCAGCCAAATTCATGTCTCGTCTCATGGCAACTATAATACAGGGCGTAATCATCAGATTTAACGCCGGTCCTTTCCATCGCTTTTCCTGTAAGGCAATAATATCGGCTTTATACTTCTTGTGCGCACACATTCCAAGTTCAGATTCGCAAATGTGGTCCTTTATACGTTTTAGGGGGTCAACTGGCTTGCTTTTTCATAGTATGATGGATTTCCAAATGTGTGGGCAACTAACCCGACGCCTCAACTTAGTTTTTATAGTTCTTATCATCCCCTACGCCACCATATTTAACTGTATAATGCTGGAATATAGGACTTATCGAATATAGGACTTACCTTACATAGATAAGATGTTGAATCAAAAAATATTGTCACAAATTCTCGCCTCGAAATATTAAAAAATCCGAGTCGACGGTGTTCAAAATATTTATTCTAGGGAAATAAAAATAATTTCCAAAAATGAGGAGTGCAACAATATCAGAATTTCTGTGGGTGACGACCCAGAGGTTCACAATTGTACTAGTAAATTTTATTGGAGCCCACTGTGCCGTATTGTAGACACCAGCAGAGTTGTAAACATGACTAGAATTAACTAAAATCCTTTTCGGCAGTATTTACAAGCAATACATTCAATCTTCGACCACAACAGAAACACTTGGTTTTCGGTGTTTGTTAAAAATGTGCCTAAATCCTTTTTTATAATCAGTAAAATGGATGTGTGGGTTATAGTTTTGCCATGGTCGCATATTCTCAGGCCAGTAATCGAGCGGGCCTTAAAAAAATTTTTTTTAAGCGAACATAGTAAGCTAGAGGCGCACTTTTGAGCGTTCATAAAATCACTCTTTATATTGGGTAAGAACCCACAACCAAATTTTTGTATATGTCAATCTAGTTCTCTGGAAGCGTAAACAAATTTGTCTCTTATGCTTTATGTCTTTATGCTTTAATAAGTGTACCTAAAATAGAGGTGTGCAAAAAGAGAGGAGAGTAAAAAACGAGTAGAGTAAAGGAGAAACCGCCATATGAAATTTTTTACAAAAAAATTTCCCATGGTTGCCCAGCATTAACCTAAAAACTCATAAAACGCGAATAATTTCCGAAAAGTTCACACTATTTTTGAGATTTGTCCATCTCTCTTTCGGTTGAAGTTTTCGCAAAAGTTCAAAAGCAGTATGTGATATTTTCATATTTTCAAAAACATTTTTTGCCTATTTTCGTGTGTTTGGAATTCCAGTTCCCGCCGTTATAGTAGATGGATTTTCACGAAGAAGATTTTATTTTATCCGGAACGCAAGAAAGCTTACTGATCGCGGGTACCCATATAAATCAAATGACAGACATAAAAATTTCGCCGAAAAATATGTTTTTAGAAATTCGATTCTACAAAATTTCCACCTTCGGATGAGTATTATTCTGAAGCAGTATTCGCAAGAACAACAATCCTAAAATTAATTTTTTGAAATTCGTGATAGCGCATGGAAACTAGAAAAAATCAAAAAACACTCATTATCGAGCATCAAAATTTCAGCATCATTTAAAGGTAGATGCAGATACATTTTCAAAAACGATACATAAGGGACGTAATCCTCATTTAGTAGGCTTTTACTTCTACTTTGGCCCGAAGGCTGTGAAATTAATGGCTAAGCCACAAATCGAGAACAAAACAGGTTTCATCACCCTGTTTTTAACCGTTTTTATACCCTCCACCATAGTTTGGAGGGTATATTAATTTTGTTTTTCCGTTTGTAACTCATCGAAATAATCATTTCCGACCCTATAAAGTATATATATTCTTGATCAGCGTAAAATTCTATGACGATATAGCCATGTCCATCTGTCTGTATGTTGTAATCACTCTAGCGTCTAATCCAATTGAGATATATCGCCAAAATTTTGCATAGAGTCGTCTTTTGTCTGCAGGCAGGTCAAGTTCGAAGACGGGCTTTATCGGTTTACGTTTAAGCATGGCTCCCATATAAGGGTAACCGCCTATTCTCCGTATTTTTGGGTTCTTGAGCGCGTTTTTCAACCGAATTCGCTAAAATTTGGTATATTGAGTTGTTATTGGGTACCCAATTTCTCCACAAAAAATTATACATATAAGTCAATTTTTTCTGGTAGCCCCCATATAACGGTACCCTCTAATTTCCAGTATTTTGGGGTTTTTGATCTTAGTTTTAAACCGAATTGGCTGTAATTTAGTACTTTGAGTTCTTATTGGGTAGCATATCTTTCCACTTAAAATTATAAATATAGGTCCATTTGTTCTGGTAGCCCCCATATAAGGGTAACCCCCAAATGTCGATAATTTGGGGTTCTTGATCGCGTTTTTCAACCGAATGCGCAGAAATTTGGTACATTTGGTTCTTATTGGGTGCCAAATATCTCCACCAAAAATTATAAATATAGGTCCAATTTTTCTAGTAGCCCCCATATAAGGGTATATTTTGAGGTTCTTGAGCACGGGTTTTAACCGAATTCGCTGAAATTTGGTATTTTGTAGTCGTATATGGTAACAAATTTCCATACAAAAAATTATTAACATGCACCCCCTTTTTGGGGTAGTCCTCATATAACCCCCTTTTTTATATTAAAATAGTTATGCAATTTGTTCCGCGTTTTGGGTTTGGTTCTAAGACTCTGTTGTAATCATATCACCTGCGGAGGATATCGAGATAAAAAACTAGAACATAAGTTCGATAATGAACTATAGCCCGTATTTAGACCTAGCCCCTTTGTGGGAGGTACCAGAAGGTGCGGACCGATATTCCCCATCTTCGAACTTGAACTAAGTTTGGAAGAAATAATAAGATGGCCAAAGTTTGGATGAAATCACATTTTTCTGGAACAAATTTGGTCCAAAGAAACATGGGGACTAGAACCATTTTAACCGTGTCAAAGTGATACACACTCATTATCCATAAAGCTGAGGTAATTGTCCATTAAAAATTTCTGACATTTGTTTTATAGTTTACATTGTGGTTTACATAACCGATTTGTGGAAATGTCGATATAGGTCCACTTTTTGGTATTTTCCCTATATTTTCATTTTAAGTACCTGTCAGTATATCTATGGTGGAGGGTATCCAAAGTTCGGCCCGGCCGAACTTAATGCTTTTTTACTTGTTTACATTAACGTAGACACAGCATCCACGTGAATAAACTTTGGAGGCCAATATCATGAAAGTTTGTAACGACTGACCTATAAATCCAAAACTATTCAACTATCGAACTTAAAGTATGTCGTATGTACATTCAGTTTAAAGGTTACATCTGTACCTATTAGATAACATTTATAAAAAACCAAAAATTATAAAAACAAAAATTGTATGAGCTCTCCTTTCCCCTATACCAATCTATTGAAACCATTGGATTTTGCAAATTGGGTGCTTGGGTACTTTTCCAGGTTATTTCAGATTATATTTATATCTACCATAAATATGTTATCCAATTTAATGTGAATTGGTGCACCAAACGTATTCAGTTTTTTGAAGTCGATTCATTCATTTTGGACAGAATACCAGTTTGAGCCCACTTTTAGAAGTGGTCCAGAATGGCGTTATTCAAATTTGCTGTTAACAACTGTTCTACTCTGCTTTAAATAAAACTTCTTTGGTTTGGATGGATGGATTTTTGAGAGTTAATGATCTTCAACAAGTTCCGAATTGGGTTAAAATCAGGGAATTGGTCAGGTCAAAGATAGGAACTTATTCCTCAGCTTGAGGCATATCCCAAATTCTATAAATTTTATAAACAGAACCAATCCTTTGCCCCGAGAAACAACCCCAGACCAAGTTTTGCCTTTCCAATATAATTAAACGTTTGTACATTTGGTGTACGAATACCCCTTATGTCATATAAATTAGTTAAAGTAGACTTTGATTCGCCTGAAAACAGCACACTCCCCCAGTTTTGGACACTCCGTCTTTTATATTTTTAAGAAATAAAAGGTATGTTTGCTTGTTTTCGACAGACTAACCCGACATTTACAACTTTTCTGCAAATAGTTATTTCACTAATTATTAAACCTAGGTGGTTCGGAATTTGACTAGATGATGCAGTGACATCATTTTATAATGTCCTTTTTTTATGAAAACATCTTCACGTCTCCATCGCTAAAATATGAGTTGGCAATTTGCGAACAGTCTGCAAAAACTTGTTAATTAGCCTAGAAATTATTGATTTGTTAATCGAATATTTTGCACCCAGTTGAAGTCTGGACAAGTAAACCAAGCTTAAACCTCAAAAATCCACCAATAAAATGTCAAACCCAAAGAAGATTTATTTGAAACCAAAAAAATAGCCTGGGAAATAATGGCCTAAAGAATATGCCTATTTTTAATAAATACTGCCCTTTTAATCTAATATTTTTTTTGGAGGCCTATTTATATTTCACCTGTTTATGGGTATTCCTTCTAATTTATCCCTGTGCCAATGTTTACTTTTGAACTTTTATTTGTTCGACAATGTTCTCACAATTCTATTCATTCTCCTGTTTGTGCAGCAAAGTGTCGGTTGTTGTTAAAGCTTCGATGATAATAATGTTCTACTATTCTACCGCAAATGCCACCGGTGCGTCTCTTAATGACCATAGAGTCCTTTGATTACTTGTTTTTGTTTTTCAGTTTTTCGAAAATAGCCAGCCTATAGTATCAGATTGCAGATAGTTACACTCGAATAAAAATTGGGGATAAAAATCAAAGGCATCATAAAAAATGTGCAATATGCTATCTGACGAAAAAACGAAGGTTATATAAAAAGAGATTTTTTATATTTTTCGAAAAGTTGATTAGTTACTAACATTTTTATTTGAGTGTTTGTGGTTTTATATATCTATATTTTGTGTTCAACAAACCACATCCTTTCCCTAGACTCTCAGTTCTGTTACCTTTTACCTTGCCGCCAACGCTACTAAATTTTCTGATGGACAAACTGCCAGGCAAAAATTACTAAGCATTTTTTGTTCCTTTTTGTGTGTGGGCTTATTTACACAAATTTCATTGGTTTTTATGGTTTCGAAAAAGTTTATGGCGCCATCTCGTAAAGGCATGTCAAAATATCTTTGAATAACTTTATATTGCTGTACGCCTTTTTTGGTTGTGTTTGTGTGTGTGTTTTGAGTTCAAAAAGGATTTCATCACCTTTCCTCCTAGAGCACACACATAGTTACATCCACCTTGTAATACCCAAATGGGATTTTTGTGGATGACATTAATTGAATTTGGCTAAGTAAAGTTAAATTAATTGCATTTTTTCTTGTGGCCGTGGTTGTGCTCCGGCTTCATCTGCTCCTGCTGGGGGAAAGAAGTTAAAGAAGGATTATTAGAATAGTGTGCAAGCAAGGTGATAATAGTGTATTTAAATATATTGCTGGAAGGAGGTCAATGCTGTCTCTACAGAATACCAATAGAAAATTGTTTACCTGATGATGACCTTCGAAAGGGTTTATGCCCATTGAAGGATATTAGTGATTGCTCTAAACTTAAAAAAAAATCCACGCCTTATGGCTAGTCCTTTTCAAAAATATTCTTTAAAAAATCCACGCCTTGTGTTGGTCCTTTTCAAAAATATTCTTTAAATAATCCACGCCTTGTGTTGGTCCTTTTCAAAAATATTCTTTAAAAAATCCACGCCTTGTGTTGGTCCTTTTCAAAAATATTCTTTAAAAAATCCACGCCTTGTGTTGGTCCTTTTCAAAAATATTCTTTAAAAAATCCACGCCTTGTGTTGGTCCTTTTCAAAAATATTCTTTAAAAAATCCACGCCTTGTGTTGGTCCTTTTCAAAAATATTCTTTAAAAAATACACGCCTTGTGTTGGTCCTTTTCAAAAATATTCTTTAAAAAATCCACGCCTTGTGTTGGTCCTTTTCAAAAATATTCTTTAAAAAATCCACGCCTTGTGTTGGTCCTTTTCAAAAATATTCTTTAAAAAATCCACGCCTTGTGTTGGTCCTTTTCAAAAATATTCTTTAAAAAAATCCACGCCTTGTGTTGGTCCTTTTCAAAAATATTCTTTAAAAAATCCACGCCTTGTGTTGGTCCTTTTCAAAAATATTCTTTAAAAAATCCACGCCTTGTGTTGGTCCTTTTCAAAAATATTCTTTAAAAAATCCACGCCTTGTATTGATCCCTTTCAAAAATATTCTTTAAAAAATCCACGCCTTGTATTGATCCCTTTCAAAAATATTCTTTAAAAAAATCCACGCCTTGTGTTGGTCCTTTTCAAAAATATTCTTTAAAAAATCCACGCCTTGTGTTGGTCCTTTTCAAAAATATTCTTTAAAAAATCCACGCCTTGTGTTGGTCCTTTTCAAAAATATTCTTTAAAAAATCCACGCCTTGTGTTGGTCCTTTTCAAAAATATTCTTTAAAAAATCCACGCCTTGTGTTGGTCCTTTTCAAAAATATTCTTTAAAAAATCCACGCCTTGTGTTGGTCCTTTTCAAAAATATTCTTTAAAAAATCCACGCCTTGTGTTGGTCCTTTTCAAAAATATTCTTTAAAAAATCCACGCCTTGTGTTGGTCCTTTTCAAAAATATTCTTTAAAAAATCCACGCCTTGTGTTGGTCCTTTTCAAAAATATTCTTTAAAAAATCCACGCCTTGTGTTGGTCCTTTTCAAAAATATTCTTTAAAAAATCCACGCCTTGTGTTGGTCCTTTTCAAAAATATTCTTTAAAAAATCCACGCCTTGTGTTGGTCCTTTTCAAAAATATTCTTTAAAAAATCCACGCCTTGTGTTGGTCCTTTTCAAAAATATTCTTTAAAAAATCCACGCCTTGTGTTGGTCCTTTTCAAAAATATTCTTTAAAAAATCCACGCCTTGTGTTGGTCCTTTTCAAAAATATTCTTTAAAAAATCCACGCCTTGTCTGGGTCCTTGAAAAATATTCTTTAAAAAATCCACGCCTTGTGTTGTTCTATTGAAAAATATTCTTTAAAAAATCCACGCCTTGTGTTGTTCTATTGAAAAATATTCTTTAAAAAATCCACGCCTTGTGTTGGTCCTTTCAAAAATATTCTTTAAAAAATTCACGCCTTGTGTTGGTCCTTTTCAAAAATATTCTTTAAAAAATCCACGCCTTGTGTTGGTCCTTTTCAAAAATATTCTTTAAAAAATCCACGCCTTGTGTTGGTCCTTTTCAAAAATATTCTTTAAAAAATCCACGCCTTGTGTTGGTCCTTTTCAAAAATATTCTTTAAAAAATCCACGCCTTGTGTTGGTCCTTTTCAAAAATATTCTTTAAAAAATCCACGCCTTGTGTTGGTCCTTTTCAAAAATATTCTTTAAAAAATCCACGCCTTGTGTTGGTCCTTTTCAAAAATATTATTTAAAAAATCCACGCCTTGTGTTGGTCCTTTTCAAAAATATTATTTAAAAAATCCCCGCCTTGTGTTGGTCCTTTTCAAAAATATTCTTTAAAAAATCCACGCCTTGTGTTGGTCCTTTTCAAAAATATTCTTTAAAAAATCCACGCCTTGTGTTGGTCCTTTTCAAAAATATTCTTTAAAAAATCCACGCCTTGTGTTGGTCCTTTTCAAAAATATTCTTTAAAAAATCCACGCCTTGTGTTGGTCCTTTTCAAAAATATTCTTTAAAAAATCCACGCCTTGTGTTGGTCCTTTTCAAAAATATTCTTTAAAAAATCCACGCCTTGTGTTGGTCCTTTTCAAAAATATTCTTTAAAAAATCCACGCCTTGTGTTGGTCCTTTTCAAAAATATTCTTTAAAAAATCCACGCCTTGTGTTGGTCCTTTTCAAAAATATTCTTTAAAAAATCCACGCCTTGTGTTGGTCCTTTTCAAAAATATTCTTTAAAAAATCCACGCCTTGTGTTGGTCCTTTTCAAAAATATTCTTTAAAAAATCCACGCCTTATGGATGGTCCCTGAAAAAATATTCTTTAAAAACATTCCACACACCCATAAAATAATTGTTGAAGTGTCA